>NC_034181.2:44968900-44978900 GCF_002021735.2 Oncorhynchus kisutch | reverse complement strand
AAAAAATGTAGGTCTCTGTGTCGAGCATGGAGGAAGTTAGAGGTAGTTTCGTGAGCCAATGCTAACTAGCCAACGCTAACTAGCATTAGCGCAATGACTGGAAGTCTATGGGTATCTGCAGTTAAATGTGTTTCCGTCGCATTTTCAACTCTATCGATAGTTTTGTCACACTGCTCTCTAGCCAACAGCTCGCAGATCCAGCACGGGTAGGCTAGCCTACATCAGATTGTTATGGATAAGAGAGAGAATAAATATTTGTGAATAACGGCAGTCAAGCATCGATCATCATGTCACCAGACCCTCAGAATTTATTGGAAAGGAGCGTCAAACTCATCACCGTGCACTTCCACCACCCTGGGAATTTCATCATAACTTATTTCATCTAGAGCCAAATACACTGCATGGATTTCCAGAGACGTAGTGGGAGGAACACACACCATATATAAACATATTACGCAAAGTTTACTCTGATATGATATCAATATTTCCACCACCAATTCTCGCATAATTCATTTTACTGACACGAAAAGATCCCACCATGTCGAACAAACAAATGATCTGTCGCCATTTATAAAATTGTACAGAAAATTCCGGTATCCACCACAGCTGTCGTGATTTTTTTTATACGGTATGACTTGCCTCGCATGAAAACTGTGGATGTAACCGTGGTTATTGATGGACAACAATATTTTCAATATCTGATTTAAGTGCGGACTAAGGCTGAACCATTCAGGAACACTCTACACCTCTTGGAAAGCAATTCTGGTGTGTCTCTGGCATTACAATGTGCGCATCCCAGGGTTACGCATTCAGAAGACTGAGGCAGGACTTCTATCTGGGCTTTGCTCCTTTCATATTTCTTTTGATCCTGACAAACTCCCCAGTTCCTGCCGGTGACAAGCATACCCATAACATGATACTTCCACCAGAATACTTGAAAATGCATTGAGCAGACTTCCAGCTCTGCCTCCATGCAACGAGGAGAGGATTCAGGACAGCTGTTCTCAGCAGTCCTCGACAGTACGAGAAACATGTGGAAATACTTGTTGCACTAAACCAACAGGCAGATGTTGAGACATTCACTATCTCACTCGTGCCCTTTCCATTCACACCACAGCATCTGGATGCAACCAGACGGGGTGAGGAACAGGAGAAATGGGGGGGGGGGTAAAGACAGAGAGAAGGAGAGGATACACAGAAGGTGGATGTGGACTACTAACTAAGACTGCAGCTGTACTGTTACGTGTATTAAGAAAGGAAGTGGCAACATTTGCCGACCGTGTAAGATGAAGGCCATGACTACATCCTGAAACACACAGACAAGGCAAGTAGGGTCAAAAGGCAAGAGCACATCAACAACCCACCTTCTCCTTTCCACTGGATGAACTGCAAGCCTTCTCCCTCACATACTAGCCAATACCCCTCGTGACTTGATTTCCGTGACAGCAATGTCATATTATACAGAGACGAAGAGGCTAAAAGGCCTTGAAAAACGGTCAAATTCTGACCCACTTGGCCAACAGATGCCCACTAAATCCAGTTTCTGACAATCTCCATGACCGTTTCTGACAAACCGCTCCTCCATCCACCCCAACCCCCTTCTCTCCCCCACTCCCTGACCTCTCGCATGCCCTCTACAGTAAAATACAGTATTTAGCGTTTTAAGCTGCTTCCCATCACAAAGCCAGCTAATTGCAGGACTTCTGCAGCACCAAATCGCATTTTCGCCCGTGATCTTCAGCGGGACAGAAACACGAAGAAGAAGAAGGAGGGAGAAATAAAAACAACGTATTAATCATGTTTATTTATCAGGATGAGGCGTCGGATGTCGGGTTGAAATAACAGACGAGGCTGCATTTAACTGCACGCGAAGCCATCTCTCGCCGAGATAAATACTCTCCCATTCCACTCTCTCCTTCTCTATGATGCTAGCACCGGCGCTACAGCCGCCATCTAAACACCGGCAATAATAAAGACAATTATTTAGGGCTTTGATAATTATGTGTCAAAGGCAGAGAAAACCAGTGGATAATTGGGTGAAAACTGAATGGTAATCCACAATGGACTTCCCCAGGGGGGGGGGGGCAGACAGGGCTGGGGAAGGATATGAGAGATATCGAGAGAAGGGGAAATAAACGAGGCCTTTTATAGGGAGCGCCGCTCACAACCAAATCATCAAGCTAGCGAACAGCTACAATTACCAGGGAGAGCGGATGGAGTCTTGGAGGGCCGAGCGAGACAGAGGAGAGAGAGAGAGAGAAGCACCCTGGGTCTGTGGAGATGGTTGTGTTGTTTGCCACCCGATCGAGGGCCTAATGCGCTCAAACTGCTGCCAACAGCGGAGGATAATCTAGGACTACTCACGAAGCGCTGGAGTGCTGCTTAAATATTTGATTGATTAACTGTCCAACTGCTGCCAGTGAGGGAGAGGATTGCACAAACACACAAGCACACGCACTTACAAAGAGAAACACACACACAAACACTCATTCAATCACACATTTATACACACACACACACACATACGACCACAGCCTGTAGGCTTTTGCGAAGTCGCTGCTGGCCAAACAAACATAAACCCTGACTTGTGTTGTGACAACCCCAGGCAGATTTTACATAAATCAATGAGGGGAGCTGGAGACATTAGAGCCATAATCAAACACTGGCAACTTGATAATCCCAGTCTGGATTAGACGGGACAGAACACTGAAGCACTGTAGAGGTGACAGCTAGAACAGTTAGAGGACTGGCTGGGAGCTGGTAGTTTTGGTCGGTTTCCTCTACTGACAGCCTGTGAGGTGAAACAGAAATCTGTCCAGAGCCGCGCTGTGCTGACCTCACTGAACTGGCCTGACCCCAACCAAGTGTGTGTGTGTGTGTGTGTGTGGGGGGGGGGGGTGGGTGGGGGGTGGGGGGGCTAGGTTGGGTGGGGGCCCGGGTCAGCCCTGGGGCCTCCTGGTTGTCACCCTTGGCCTGGCTGTGAAAACACAGGCAGATGGCCCCAGGCTCTGACACCCTCTACAGGAAGAGACAACTTGAGGGCTTTCCCCTGCTTTGATGGCCCTGGGCCCCCAGGTCCACTCAGGTCCTCTCAGCTCACTGACATCCTTTGTCTGCACGGCAGGAAGGAAGCCCTCTCCAACAAGAGGCCACAGGGCCACGGGGAGCAAGTGGGAGTGTGTGTGTGTGTGTGTGTGTGGGTGCGAGCGTGCATCTGTAAGTGCAGCCGTGCAAAGGTCAAAAAAGCACTAGGGTCACATGCATTTAGGGCCATTACTCGCCTGACCCTCCATTTAGTGAACCCTGGTCTTGGTGTGATTTAGGAGAGCTGGAGAGGTGACCGACCGTCAGACCGACTGACCGGGAGAGTGCCGCAAAATAACTTCCTCCTCCATTTCCTCAGGCAGAATAGGCCGCCACGTGCAGGGGTTGGGGAGGGTTGGTGGAGACTGGAGGCGAGGGGAGCAGGGTCCAGGGGCAAGGGGGGTATTGCAGGCATTGGTGAAAGACAGTGTCGGACATGGAACGGGTGGGGGGGGGGACTCTCCACACACACGTCAGCGGGGGCCGGCAGGAAAGGGAAGCCCAGTAAATATTTACTGACACAGCAGTTCGCCAAAATGGCGACCGCCTCTTGGAAACAAAAGGCAGAGGATAAGGAGCAGCGTGCCAGGAAACGCAGCGGTCGCGGGCACATCGCCCTGCATGTGCCCGTGGAAAACAAGAGGAAAAAAGGAAGGGAGGACGGATGAGGGAGGGAGAGGGGTAGATAGGATGGAAAGGGAGGGTTATGGGTAGGGAGCATTCGTACACAATGGTGCGCTAGTGCAAGGAAGCCCCTGATCAGTGGGAACAATGGTATCTTTTGCTTACAAGCCTCTTTGTAGCTCTCAGTGTGTTCGCGTACCTGTGTATACACTCGTTTGGTGTGTGAGCGTGTGTGTAGACTCGCTTTGTGTGTGTGTGTGTGTGTCAGGTAAAGTGCATTCACGCTGAGAAAACGTGGCAAAGACAATCTGAGCAGCTGGTCATGGCTGTTTGCTCCTAATGACACACACCCTTGGTTGAGGAGAGGCAGCTGTGTGTGTGTGTGTGTGTGTGTCTCTCACATGCACACTCTCTCTCTCCATCACTGTATAAATTTGGCTAAATAAATGCATCTTCTATAATTCCTAAATATTATTAGTAGCTGCTCTTCCATCTCTATATTGATGCATTGAGTAATCGTTCCACCATGTTCTTAATACAAACGCACTCAATTGAAACCCAGAGAAATTCCTGTTGGATTGACAGACCGGTGATTGAAGAGACTAAGCACGTTTCATTCATTTTCAGGTATTTTCAGGTCTCCTTATTTATCAGCCCCCCATTCAATTAATGTCCTATTAACATCTGCACAGGTATGATAATAACTTTACTTTTGAATTAATTAGCAGATGCTCCACTGTCATGAAGCGAATCCATTATTGTACAATAACCAAGTTCGGGAAAAACAAACGCCTAGAGACGTAACACAGACGTTCCCCTTTTTATAGAGTTTCTTAGTAATATGTAACATTATCAACTTAACTCTTTCGATTTATGTATGTGTTTAGGAACACCAATTAACCCTCTAACACTCATGGGAATTGGCCTACATTGATAGGGCTAAATTGAAATATTTCTTACAGGAGGAGTATGAAAAGCATCAGCGTGGTAGCAATTGAAAGTGAACAGTTTAGGAGATTATGGGGAAATTATTAGTCCAAAGAATTGAGGACACAACAGCTCACCTGACAAGACTGAATCCAAACATTACACGTGATTTGATGCGCATTTGACCGACTTTACGCCGTGTCTGTTGATAACGAACTCTGAAAATACCCTGGATACATTCAGAAACATGATAAAACTATTCCTGTAAAATGTGGGATAAGTGCAACATAAAGACCAACAACAAAAAATAAAGGGTTTTTAGTGAGAGGACTAAGTCATTTTAATAAACTATTACGTCTCAAAGAAGAGTCTTGAACTATAAGGTGCTATCTTGACCTCTCCCAGCTGTGCCGTTGAGGAACTAAAAGCAAGAGCACTTGTCAAAAAGTGCTATAAATCGCAATCTGGGTCAGGTGGGCGTCATTTCAAAGCCGCTTCTATTCCCACACACGACTAGCTACGTAAAAAAAACTAAAAAACGTGTTACGCTTCCAAAGGGCAATTCAGAGAAACAGATCATCACTTTGGTGTGCGTAGAAAGGAGTTATGAGTGCATTTAGGTGCGTGTTTCCGCGGGCAAATGTCCTTCACAATAAACAAGCATAGGCTCATTCCGTTCAGAACAACCCAGGGGTGTGACGCCATGTCATCTTCTAACTGTACATCAAACACAGGGATCATAAACACTGATACTGTATACGAAGTGAGTTTCATGCTATGGAAATGTGAAGTGGACATTTGCACTCACCGGGGTTTGGCTTGCTTATACGACATCAAAGCGTTATCTATTATAATCCTCAACGTCGCATCTTTCAAAATGCATCGAGTCGCCTTCATGTACAGCATTTCCCCTCGCTCGGACAACAAAACATTTGAAAAATGTACCCAATTAGCGAGAGGGATGGGGGGGAAGTTCTTGCTGCGTGCCGTGCTCAAGTTCAGGACGGCTGTCAGTCAAAACCCCTACAGAGCTGTGAAAGCGGAGACCCTGAGCTCTGAGGTCATGTATAGCATGATACTGTACGGCCACAGAGTTCCAATTTAGGTGCAGTTCAGTTCCAAAATCGGCCATTTTAAACCCGTATACGGGTACGAGTGTAAAGGGCTTCAGAATTCCTCCTGACATGAATTTCTAATTATGAGGCATTTTTTTTAACAAAGTGAAATTACAGCCTGGGTGTAGCTAATTAAAGTCTAACTTTAATTAGGATATATCTTACTTAAGAAAAGTGATTCCGAGCCAAGGTACAAGGACAACATCTTCATCACTCCCCAAATTGACTGGCTGGGAGTAAGAATAGCCTCCTGGTCTAAAGAGTGAAATGAGAAGTTATTTTAACATGCTGTGGATATTGACGAGGCCTCACTGTCTCTCTCTCTCTCTCTAACTCTGTGTCTCCCCACCCTACGGCAGTGCAGTAAAATAGAAACCTAACCTCAATATTTTCTCTCACAGTGCTGGGACTTGCTGGCCCATTAAATTATCCTTCCCATGTGTCATCTTGCACATTTCCTCCATGAAATGTTCGTATAATTAAACTTTCTTAATGATTTATAAGATACAATAATAGCCGTAAGTATTTCAGAGCAGGTTAAACTGACACCCTTTAAGTGCACGCGGGGGATGACCCTGTTTTAACATTGTTCTGGATGGTTGACTCCCGGCTGGAGAGCAGGATGGATGGATGAAGGGAGAGAAGGAGGGAGGGAGGCAGGGGAAAGAGAGGTAGGTACCCTGGTGTCATAACTCAGGGTAATAGTGACATGTAGGAGAAGCCAGGGCCTCTTGAACCCAGGGAGGGAAAGAGGGTCACCCTCACACACACACACACACACACACACAGAAAGACAGACAGACACGGGCAAGTCTGTTACCAGTGGCGCACACGCAAGCGCGCACGCACACAGATGTTTGCTCTCTGCTGCCTCTCTCACGGCAAGGCTGATATGATTGCCACTTAGGAAATCAGTGTGTTTTCATACCACACAACTCTGCCAAAGCTAACGTGTTAAATATCCACCACGCGGCAATGCTGCGGCAGCCATGTCCATCTCCACTCACACACTGTGCTGCTCCCTTCACAAGAGAGAGCTGCAACGTGTTGTGACTGAAATAAACACTATCGCTGTCAGTACACAAGTGTCCCAAACTATAAGCTCATGAGTTTATAAACTGTTTTATTAAACTATATTTCAGCTCCGACAGCGTCGCTCCTAACCAGTGAGGAGTTACAAGAGAATCACAATGTGGTTCCCTTAAACCCAGAGATGCCAGCTCCTGAGCACACTGGCAAGTCAGGTAAGTTTCAAGTTTTATTAGCCATAAGTACATCCGGTATACACCATGCACCAACAATACAAAATAATAGAGAAGAGAGAAGAATACGTAAGGGAAAGGAGGATACCTGAAATGTGTCAACCGCTTTTAACCCAGCTCCTCTGAATCAGAGAGGTGCCGGGGGGGGGGGGGGGGGGGGGCTGCCTTAATCGACGCCGGTCACTGCCTTGCTCAAGGGCAAAGCGGCAGATTTGTCCACCTTGCCCGGCAGGGGGAGTCGAACCAGTGACCTTTCGGTTACTGGCCCAATGCTCTTAACCGCCTACGGGTAAGGTAAGTGTGTGTTTGTGTGACACCCCCTTAAAGGGCTCTCTGAGCTGGACTCTCAGGGGAGGGGTTCAGTTGAAACTTTCAGGGGCACTCGACCCATTTCTGAGACATGGCTCAAATGGAGAAGGAAAAAAAGAAGAGGGGAAAAAAAGGAAAAGGAGGAGAATTTTTAAAAAAAGTGCTAACGATTGTGACAAAATAATTCTTCCTCCCTTCAGTTATCAGCCGTTCCTTCAGACACACTCGCCTCCTCAGCCCAGGGGCAGGGAGTCCGCAGTCCCCCCCCCCAAAAGTGACTCGGTGAACCCCCTGTCCTCCAAGGAGGGATAGTGAGCTGGAGAGAGCCAACTGAAATTAATTAAAATATATAACAATCTGAAATTAACTTCCCATAGCCACCAGCCATCTTTTAACTGGCGTGAGAGACTGAGCAGTGAGACATGGAGGGAGGGAGGGAGAGAGAGGGAGGGAGGGAGAGAGAGAGAGAGAGGGAGGGAGGGAGAGAGAAGGAGGGAGGGAGAGAGAGTGAGAGAGAATAGAGAGAGGGTGAGAGAGAATAGAGAGAGAGAGGGTGAGAGAGAATAGAGAGAGAGAGAGAGATAAAGAATAGGGAGAGATAGAGAATAGAGAGAGATCTATAATAGAGAGAATGTTACAAATATGCTGTAAGACTGCTAGAAGTACAATTGTCCCACAAAGTAAAACTTCTCAATTGTCACATCCTAAAGAAAGTTTAGTCCACCACCCCTGCATTGATATTATGCCGATCTAAGAGAAAAGAAAAGTTGTTACTATTATCAAGAGGAATGCATTAAAATCGGAAAAACTAAAAAACTAAAACATACACAGTTTTGGTCCGAAATTAAATAAAAATGATTGGCACCTTTTCAATACCTTGAGAGGGTAACGACACTGAGCCTTTAATGAGACTGGAGAACACATTGGGGAGGGATCTTAGACCAGTCCTCCATTCAGGATCTTTCCAGATCCTTGATATCCTTTGTCTGCTCTTGTGGACTGGCCCTCTTCAATTCAAACCACAGGTTTTCAAACAGGGTTCAAGTCTGGAGACTGAGATGGCCAACGCAAAATGTTGATTTTTACGGTCAGTTAACCATTTGTGGATTTTGATGTGTGCTTTTGTCTTGCCGGAAGATCCACTTGCGGCCAAGATTTAGAGGGAACCAAGTTTTGGGCTAAAATGTCCTACAAGGGCCCCAGGACCAGTGGAAGATAAATAGACCCCATAACATCAAATATACACCACCATATTTTACAGTAGGTATTGGTATTCTGCTTATGCATTCTCATTTCAGTGCCAAACCCACTACTCCTGGTGTGTGTGGGGCAGAGAGTTCTATTCCACATGACCACAAGATCATCCAGCCAGACAATAACCCCAAGCACACATCAAAATCCACAAAGAAACGGTTCATTCGTTCTCCAATCTCATAAAACATTTCAGAAAAATGTTCAGTATCCTCGTAAGGTGATGTATGGAAAGGTATTGAAAACTTTCCTTTATAAAAACAAATGACTTTTCAAACATGAATTTTCAAACAAAAATCGCTTTCCTGAGTATAAAATAACATCATTCTGGAGCATACAATATGGCTCAGTATTTGTATAAATGATTTGACAGTCTTTTATTTGTTGCTCATCTTTATCAAGGGTGCCGATATTTTCAGAACCCACTATTTCATTGGTATCAACTCCGATAATATACGGGGTAAAAATAGTGGGCATTTCTTTAAGGCGCACCCATGACTTTCCCTGTCTGAACATTTTCAATAGACCATAGAAATAGTGCTTTGATCGAAATTCAAGTCAAACAGCTAATCAAAAGTTTTAAATGAAAGAAGACAAGGTTCTCACACTACCTGTTTCAAGGGGAAATCAACCGGATCCATGAAACATGATCAAAACTAATGAAAAACTGGACCTATGAAATTATTTTGACCATATTGTTTAGCATTTATTTATTCCATTTTCCTTTTAATCAAAGTTCATATAGTAAAATGTGCCAGGCGAGATCAGAAAAGCAATATTATTTCCCATCTTCTAAACGTTTAAATAATAATAATTGAGGAACACAATTGCAACTTCAGTTCTCGTTTATTCGCACTTAATTCAAATCGGATTACTAAAACCATTATCTCATGATTCCGTAACACAATTGCTTCAATGCAAAGCTTTGATGTAATGCAGAGAGTTACTAAGAAACACCGAAAGACAGCTACATATAGCCTTGTATATAAAACACCAAATCTTCATCACCTATTTAGCAATGATACTAAGATAAATCTCAAGAGAGCGCAAAATAGCATAACTTGTTGTTCTACTTTTAAAAACACTGCTGTTGTTGATTACAATAAAAGCTATAAGAAAGAGGGGGGGGGGGGGGGGGGGGGGGGGGGCATTCTGACCCAAACTATATCCATCTTATCAAAAATGCAATTAAATCAAAGTGCTCTGGCCTGAAGCTAGGACGAGCCGCGTCAATTCTGTTCCAAATGCCAGAGAAGATTACAGTAGTAGGGGCTTGTGGATTTCACAAACCCTTTTTTGATTAGTGAGTCAATTATTTCTCATTACCAAAGATGCTATTTGGGAAAAGGACCTTGTCACTCAATCACGTAAAGAAGAAGTCCTCTAAAGAACGAGGGATAAACCATTAAACAGGGGGGGGGGGGGGGG
>NC_034181.2:44859788-44968800 GCF_002021735.2 Oncorhynchus kisutch | reverse complement strand
AAGGCACAGAGACACAGGCTGAATAACTAAAGCCAGCGTGGCCTGACCACTGATTCAATCTCACACGCTCGCACACACACACACGCGCACGCACGCAAACACACAAATTAATAACTGCCACAAGCCAGGAGGAATGGACATATACACAGGCCCCACACAATCACATGCGCAAGACAAGCCAAACACACAAGCACACGCGAAAGTACACAAGTGGTGACAATTAAAGTGCAATTAAAGACACACTTCAAATCATCTCTAGGTGCACACAGTCTTGAGCCTGCTATCATAGAGCCATAAACCCACAGGAACACAGAGGCACGTAGCGACGCTCACGCTATAAAGAGAAGAAGAAGAGAGCAAAAGGTCCGGGTCGGTCTGATTCTCTTTCTCTGTGTATCTCACCGCCCCCTCACTTCACACTCCTCTATTACACACATTGTGGCTTGGTTACGTGTGAGTGTGTGTTTTTTCTTCATTCCCTGGGACGGACAGTGCCGTGCGTAGCCTCAGATTCCCACCGTGAAACAAGGCCTGCACCTCGGTGAGTTCCGCATTCAGCTCCGAGCTAGCTATGACATCAAAGGCTCTTCCAAGCCAGGAGGCAAAGACGCAGAGGTTCTCTCTCTCTCTCTCTCTTTAATTTCTTTCTTCCCTCTCGGCTGCTTCTCAACCCCATCATATTTCACAGCACATAAAACCTTAAAATGGCACATAAAACAGTTCATCTCTTTTCAGTGTCCGCTTTCCAGACTTAAAATTAAATATGTTTTACCGCAGGTACATAACTTAAACATACCCCCGCAAAAAAAATAAAAAAACTGCCATAAAGAATTCAAGCACGGCTCTTGATGTATTGGAAGGTGCGGATTCGCATATAATGCCACCACAACAGCAGCTTAGCACAATTTGAACACACTGCCTGATGGACTTGTGGACATCTTCCTTGTATGATATTCTGTCTTTAACTTGACAGTATAATCCCCTGTGTGCGCATGTGAAAAGTGTGCACGTTGCCTCTACCAAGAAACACACAGGGAAAAAGTCAACCTGGAATTTCAAAAGTTCAGGCTCCACAATAAACGTAGAAAGCACAGAGGCATGGAGAGAGACGGAGAAAGGCAGGCGGAGAGGTGAGGAAGGGAGGGGAAGAGGGAGGTAGATGAGAGAGAGAGAGAGAGAGAGACATTGGGAGAGAGGGCTGCAGAGTCAACCCTGAGTCATAGACATTCGTACCGGGATCTGCCTCTCCTCCCCCCCGAAACCTGGTTTTCAACCACTTATTTTCTATGTTCTACTTTTGACTATTTTACTGTTCTACTATTTCAGCCAGCTGTGAGTCGCGGGTAAAAATCTATCGTATCGCTCACATTTAGATATCGGCGAGCAATACCTGCAAGACCGGGCCAGGCCAATTTCCTTCCATTTACTTTTTCGATGGTGTGTATTTAAATGGCAGTGTAGCTATTCCGGTTCACTGAAATTGGTAGTATTCCCAATAGAAAATGCTAGGATAAAAGGCAAGGCGTTAGACAGGCTATTTGTCTGAGCTATCTGTTGTCTCTGCTCATTCTCACCCCTCCATCTTCTCTCTGCAGTCTACCCTTCCACTGTCCTAAGTACCTAAAAGACAACACAGATCGCTAACTACATACTGTTACACTCACAGCCCAGATGGAGGGAAATGAGGACGAGCCAGACGGAAAAGGGCAGAGAGTAAGAGGGGAGAGCGAGAGAGAGAGAGAGAGAGAGGAGGTCGGGCTCAGGCAGTGTGGTAGAGGGAGAGTTCACCTCTGAGGCGGAGCGAGGGGGAGAGAGAGAGACAAAGCGACGGGCTCAGCTAGGAGAGCAGAACAAAGAAAGATGCAGCATGGGAGTCTAGCCACTGTCGACGCCGCCACCACTGCTGCTACACACACACACAGCCCACGCCACGCCAGCCTGACCACCCTGAGCAGCGTGTGCTTGTGTGTGTGTGTGAAATGAGCAAGGTACACACTTGCCCTCCGAACACCTTACAGGTACACTTAAAAAGACAGCATAGAAAGACTCGGTCTACGCCACCAGCGGTGAGTTCAACCTGAGAAGAGACGGAGAGAAAAGGAGGGAGAGTTGGAGGGAGAGGAGTAGAGACATGGCAAAGACAGGAGAATCCAGGTTAAAAAAAAGAAGAAAAGAAAAGTATTTCTCTCCCCCACCACATTGTTAGAAAGTGAGGGTTGAAATAGAGGGTGAGGAAGGAGGGGGCTGGAAGGGATGTGGAAGCTGTTCGATTTTAGCTGGAAGCTGATAATACTCTGGGACCCAGGTACTGTATATATGGTGGGGCTCAGATGGAGGAAGAGTGTGTGTGTGTGTGTGTGTGTGTGTGTGTGTGTGTGTGTGTGTGTGTGTGTGTGTGTGTGTGTGTGTGTGTGTGTGTGTGTGTGTGCCAATGAATGTGTGTATATTTTGTGAATTAAGTATATTTGGTTGAACACACCATTAGATGAGAATACAAAAGGTGGAGAATGAGGGAGAGGATGAAGAGGTAACTAGAAGGAGAAGGAGAGAGAGGCAAGGCAGTTAACCCACTGTTCCTTGGCCGTCTTTGAAAATAAGAATGTGTTCTTAACTGACTTGCCTGGTTAAATAAAGGTCAAATAAAAACAAAAAGAGGACGGAGGTAACTCGAGTGAAAGAGAAATTGACTCTAACTGACAGAGGGAGAGGAGTCAGGAGTGTGACAATTTATGAAGATATTGCCGGTAAAGTTTTCACTCTCCTCTCCCTCCTCTCTTTCCCCGGCAGGTCTATGATGTTGGATGTGAACTCTGTGTAACACTGTCTCCGGGAAAAAACAAAATGATCAATGCGAGGAGGCACCGGGCTCTCATGGACAGGCCAATCAATGCTAAAAAAGAACCTTGCCCAGGGCCTTATGCAAATATAAGCACGTCCCGTAACCTCGGGAGCGAACATGCGCAGTAGATCAATGGGCCCGGGTAAAACCTTACAGCTATATCATCCACAGCCAGTAAATATGTAATGATGAATCCCTTAAGATTCAAGTGAACTCTTAAACTAGGTTGGTTTCCTTCACCGGCCTGAAAAGAAGGCAGGCAAGAAAAGAAATGAAAAAAAAAGGAAAGAAATCCTATCCTTACACAACCGGCTAGGATGGATAGATTTTTCTCTCCTTTTCACTTGGCGAGAAACAGAATAAAAGGGGACACAAAAAAAAAAAAATTGTGAAAAGAGGAAAATTATGAATAGTCACTTTAACAATACTTGTTTGAGACGTAATGATTTTCAATTACATTGCCATGGTAACATCTGTGTGTGTGTTTGTGTGTGGGGGGGGGGGGGGGGGGGGGGAAGAGCGGTGTGCGTCGCCGAGGCGACCCGGTGAAACCCTGAACCCTCCGACACAAGACAGCGTGACGGGAAAGAGGAAAATAAAGAGGAGAAAAAGCACACAACAAAAAAATGCTCATAATTCTCTTGAGGACATGTGATACCTCAAAATACATGAAACAGTAGATGTAAAAACGTCGTTCTCCTCTACTGCAGACATGTGGGTTAGGGTTATTTAATTTTAATTTGATTTATTTCACCTTTATTTAACCAGGTAGGCAAGTTGAGAACAAGTTCTCATGGGTGATTGATTAATAGAAATGATCTATATATCTGTTATGTATCTACACTTTATTATTTCGGAGATAATGAATATATTAAGCAATAGAAACATACTGTACAACCACAAAAACACACAAACACACGCCCGACGCATGGACATGGACACGCACACACACACACAGTGTAAGCAGGCTTCTTCCCTGTAAACAGCTGTGTAAAGGCAGGTAGTAGGCTAGCACAAATATAAAACGCAATAATTTCAAAGGTTTTACTGAGTTACAGTTCATATAAGGAAATCAGACAATTAAAATAAATGAATGAGTCCCTAATCTATGGATTTCATATGACTGGGAATACAGATATGCATCTGTTGGTCATAGATTCACAAAAGTATGGGGACACTACATCAGATGAGTGGATTCAGCTATTTCAGCCACATGTTAATGACAGGTGTATAAAACCCAGGCATGCAATCTCAATAGACACATATTGGCAGTAGAATGGCCCGTACTGAAGAGCTCAGTGACTTTCAAAGGGGCAACGTCATAGGATGCCACCTTTCCAACAAGTCAGTTTGTCAAATTTCTCCCCTGTTTAAGCTGCCCTGGTCAACTGTAAGTGCTGTTATTGTGAAGTGGAAACGTCTAGGAGCAACAACGGCTCTGCCGCAAAGTTGTAGGCCACACAAGCTCACAGAACGGGACCGACGAGCTTCATGAAATGGGTTTCTATGGCTGAGCAGCTACTCAAAAGCTTAAGATCACCAAGCGCAATGCCAAGCATTGGCAGAAGTGGTGTAAAGCTTGCCACCAATGGACTATGGACCAGTGGAAGCGAGTTCTCTTGAAGATTCGACGGACAAATCTGGGTTTGGCGGATGCCAGGAGAACGCTACCTGCCCCAATTCATAATGCCAACTGTAAAGTTTGGTGGAGTAGGAATAATGGTCTGGGGCTGTTCTTCATGTTTCGGGCTAGGCCCCTTAGCTTCAGTGAAGGGAAATCTTAACACCATCTTTGTGGCAACAGTTTGGGGAAGGCCCTTTCCTGTTTCAGCACGACAATACCCCTGTGCACAAAGCGAGGTCCAAACAGAAATGGTTTGTCGAGATCGGTGTGGAAGAACTTGACTGGCCTGCACAAAGCCCTGAACCCCATCGGACACCTTTGGGATGAATTGGAACACCCACTGCGAACCAGGCCTAATCACCCAACATCAGGGCCCAACTTCAATAATGCTCTTGTGGATGAATGGAAGCAAGTTCCAACATCTAGCGGAAAGCCTTCCCAGAATAGCGGAGGCTGTTAGAGCAAAGGGTTGACCAACTTTTTAGATTTTGGAATGAGATGTTCGACGTGTCCACACACTCCAAATCAAATCAAATGTATTTGTCACATACACATGGTTAGCAGATGTTAATGCGAGTGTAGCGAAATACACGCTGTAGTACACGTCGATTCAGAGCATCCCAAACACGGTCAATGGGTGACATGTCTGGTGAGTATGCAGGCCATGGATGAACTGGGACATTTTCAGCTTCCAGGAATTGTTTACAGATCCATCTGACCTCGTATTTCATGCTGAAATATGAGGTCATGCTGAAATATGAGGTGATGGTGGCGGATGAATAGGCCCCAGGATCTCGTCACGGTATGTCGGTGCTCTCAAATTGCTATCGATAAAATGCAATTGTGTTCGTTGTCCGTAACTTATGCCTGCCCACCGCCACCATGGGGCATTCGGTTTACAACGTTGACATCAGCAAACCGCTCACCCAAACGACGCCATACACGTGGTCTGAGGTTGTGAGGCCGGTTGGACGTACTGCATTGTGTTGTGTGACAAAACTACACATTTATAGTGGCCTTTTATGGTCCCAAGCACAAGGTGCACCTGTGTAACAAGCATGCTGTTTAATCAGCTTCTTGATATGCCACACCTGTCAGGTGGATGGATTATCTTGGCAAAGGAGAAATGCTCACTAACAGGGATGTAAAATGTATTCACACAATTTGAGAGAAATAAGCTTTTTACGCATATGGAACACTTCTGGGATCAGCAGCAAAGAGATATCAGCTAGTACGCACGCACATCTTAACAATCTGCATTAGCTTGCTTGTGAAGCATCGCCCCAGAAACAAAAAGACAACCAACTTAACAATCGCATGTGATTGGAGCTGCGCTTAGGCGGCAGCACAGAGAGAAACACTTCACAAACTCGTCCGAAATGTAATCTAATAACCAAAAAATGATTGCGAGAATAAACAAAACGCCAAAAAGTGAAAATAATGGCAGACTATTGAGGGGAAATGTTCACACAGGCTATTGTGCGCATCTCTTTCAGACGGATAAGCAACCGTCATTTCAGAGACCGTCGTCTTGTCACAACGCAGGGGCAGTAGTGCTTTGAAATGGATGGCCAATGAAGGCCATTCGTACATAATCACGCTGGGTGTCTGATAGAAGGTTTCAGGGGGGGGCACAATGTGTTGTGTGGAAGAAAGGCCTTGGTCTATCAATCTAGCAAGCCTCACCAGGTATTGAGGTTTCTTTCAGAAACAAACAAATCAATTCAAATCAAATCAGGTTTTGTAGCCAGGACATTTAAACAGTCCAATTTAGCCTAAGAGGGGAGGCTCTCGGAGACTATTCATCAAGAGATAGAAATTAGATGTCTGTATTTCAGCTCCATACAGCATAGACACAAAGCGTGTATAAGGAATTTTAGAATAATAATATAGTTGACAGACATACACGTGCACAAACATGCACAGATGAGCACACACACACACACACACACACACACACACACACACACACACACACACACACACACACACACACACACACACACACACACACACACACACACACACACACGGGGCTTGCATGTCTTCAGCTGAGGTGTTGCTGCCTTGCTGTGCTGGCAGGCACTTTTATCATGGTGGTCCTTTTGTTTCACATCAAACAAAACGGGGCGCTTTGCATAGAGCTCCACTAATTTCGGCTGGTGCCCCCCTCCATTTATCATTGCCTCTCACTCTCTCCTCCCTATCGTGGCACTGATAGCACACCTCAACACGCACGCCTGACTCAACACCGCCGCTCTTCTCTGGACGATACAGACCGGCTTCTCTCCAGGCTAGCGCTCCGACCGACTGACCGACCGAGACAGAGATAGAGGGGGGGAGCATTGAGAGAGAGAAATAGAGAGAGACTCCCACTGCACCCCACCAGCTATGTAAAACCTTGACAGAAAAAAAAGCCTACTACAGACTTTCAGAGGAGAGGGTGTGAATACACTACCGGACGGGGATGTGGGGGGTTTTATGTCTTGGCATTGGGATGGTTTTCTTAACGAGTTGATTTGACCGTGGTGAATACAGGACACCGAGAAACAACAGAATCTGGCTCTTGGTAATCGGGACGAGAGCCAGAAATAAGTTGGAGAAAAAGTATGATTTGCTAAAGGTTGTGTTTTGAGGAAAGCAGTAGGTTTTGACAGTGATAGGAGGCTGGTAGAGAGAGAGAGCGAGAGAGCGAGAGAGCGAGCGAGAGAGCGAGAGAGCGAGCGAGAGAGCGAGAGAGCGAGCGAGAGAGCGAGAGAGCGAGCGAGCGAGAGAGAGAGAGAGATTTACATTGACATCTTTGTCATTTAGCAGACAGTCTTATCCAGAGTGATTTACAGTAGTGAGTGCATACTATCTTCATACTGTGTAGGCTATAGGAACATATTAGTGACTTCTCCAGTGGCGCGCCACAGGAGAGCTGGCCGGTTGGCATGTGGGTGCCACTACACCATGTGTTCAGACTGAGGCCCGGGAGGGCAGAGAAGAGCTGAGCAGAACTGGCCTCAGGGTCACTATGGGCCAGCAGTACAGCGGCTAGAGAGAGGCAGGAGGAAGAGAAAGAGGAGGAGGACAGGCTGAGGCAGAAGCCACTGAAGTCCCAAAGAACTTGACACCAGAGCAGAAAGAACGAGAGTTCTCTGAAAAGCTCCAGGGATAGACCCAAATCCTGACCTGATACGCACATTAACATCAATGCAAGAGAACGTTCCCTTGGTGTTTGTCAAGTCCGCCATCCGGCCAAAGTCACGCTTGTCTCTCCACCAAAACGGTGATGGGACATGGTCTGGAAATAGCTCTCCCACCATCATCATCGAACTCCTAGCACCTCATCCACCCACTGAGAGTCCGTATGGAACGCATGTCCTCCAACTTTTTCTCCACAACCCATCCTCCTCAGCCCTTATCAAACAACACGACATCTGCTCACATCTGAGACTACCTACGTACGGAGACAGAGCGGCAAAGAAAAATATCCGTATTCCCCGCAGAGAAAAATACACACAGAACCTATATACTGTAAATACAGCACACCACAGACACGTGTGTGTGTGTGTGTGTGTGTGTGTGTGTGTGTGTGTGTGTGTGTGTGTGTGTGTGTGTGTGTGTGTGTGTGTGTGTGTGTGTGTGTGTGAATAGACCTATACATTCTGTATGTTCTGTTGTGAGGTGGAGATGGTGGGACAGTTGGTTGGCAACCCACACATTTGCGTATTGGGAGACAGATGCATTCTTACATAAGCCCTTATATAACACGGCTCCATCTTGTCCAATAACCATGCTCCTTTTCACTGCTTGAGCGGGAAGGTTACAGCGGGTTAGACACCCCCCTGCGCGCCGCGCCTCCCCCTCCGCACCCCTGGCAACGGAGGAAGATGAAAAGGGGAGCGCAGGCAGACAGGCAACTAGGAAGGGTAGGGAGGCAGGGAGGCAGGCGGGCAGGCAGCGAGACAAGCAGGCAGGCAGCGAGACAAGCAGGCAGGCAGCGAGACAAGCAGGCAGGCAGGGAGACAAGCAGGCAGGCAGCGAGACAAGCAGGCAGGCAGCGAGACAGGCAGACAAATAGGCTGAAAGACAGACAGACACAGACAGGTACACTGGCAGAGCACACTATGGCTGTTATTGAGGTGTGTGTGTGTGTGTGTGTGTGTGTGTGTGTGTGTGTGTGTGTGTGTGTGTGTGTGTGTGTGTGTGTGTGTGTGTGTGTGTGTGTGTGTGTGTGTGTGTGTGTGTGTGTGTGTGTGTGTATGTGTGTGTGTGTGCGCGTTTGTATGCGTGTACAAAGGATAGCTGGTCCCCGACATCCTATCGGTGTGGGCTTGGCCGGTACTGGTAGGAAATGGAAGTCAGGGGTATACATCATCTAGGCGCTCTACACTGAGACCTACAGGTAACTGCCAAAATAATCGACACACTTGAGTAAATGAGGGATAGAAAGTATATTGAAAGCAGATTCTTCCACACAGGTGTGGTTCCTGAGTTAATTAAGCAACTAAAATCCCATCAGGCTTAGGGTCAGATATAGAAATCTGAGCAGACCTCGATTTTGGCTACAATGGCTATGCCCCCATAGGATGAAACTGCCCCCATCCACAGGGCACGAGTGGTCCCAGTGGTTTGAGATGCACGAAACGATGCAAACCATATACCATGGTCGTCTCAGTCACCAGATCTCAACCCAATTTAACACTTCTGGGAGATTGTGGAACGTCACCTGAGACAGCATTCTACAACACCAACAAAATACCAAATGATGGAAATTCTCATGGAAGAATGCTGTCGCTTCCCTTCTACAGAGTCCCAGACACAAGTAGAATCTATGCCAAGGTGCATTGATGCTTTACTGGCTCGTGGTGCCCCAACGCCCTATTAAGACACTCTAGGTTGGTGTTTCCTTTATTTTGGTATTACCTGTAAATGACCGGTCAGTCAAACACGTGATCTAGTTGCTTTGATTATCAGAACGCTTTCACAGAGAGGACGAGAAAAATCTTTGGCTTCAATGAACAAGTGTTGGGTCACGTCCAACCACGTCGACTATTTAAATTGGCTAACTCTTATCAAGTGCAAGTTAATCAACAATTGGAATTGCCTGATGTGGATTTGGAGACGGAGAAAACAGTTTAACTTAAACTTTTTCTACTGTTCGCAAGTATAGCCCGTTTGTTTACAAACATTGGAGTAACATTTTTATTTTATTTTGGGTTCTGACGGGGTACAACAGTTGAACTAAGCTAATGAGGCATCTATAAGTCATATTCTTCAAGAATCAATGAGTGTGTCATCAATTTAAAATCCAAAAATGTGTTTATCAATATTTACCACAGATAGAAGCTTTAAAGCCAAGTACAAGTCCTACAGACAGAGAGAGAGAGAGAGAGAGATGGAGAGAGGACTGGAGACAGAAAAAAAGAGCGAGGGAGAGTTGTGAGAAAGAAGGACCGGGAGAAGGAAAGAAAATGGATAGAGAGATAGGGTTGGGTTTGATAGAGCCAAAGAGATGCAGAGAGGATAGAGAGAGAGAAAGAGAGGAGAGAGAGAAAGAGAGGAGGGACAGAGGGAGGGAGAATGCTAGGCTACTATTCACTCCAACATAGGGATTAACATGGGTAACCAGGATCTTGGGACTGTCCCAGGAGCACTCTTCACAAGACCCGGGAAATTACATTCCCCCCCCAATGTCGCCACTAATGCAAATCCACAAAATACACAACATGAGCAGTATCAGATTAGCAGAAAACAAAAAAGCACATTATCCAAACAGGTTGTCGCATTGAAGCCTTTAATCTCGGATATTTACTTAACACAAAGTCGGCATGAATTCAAAGCACACGCATAATTGACACTGTCGGACTGCATGCGTGACCCGAATTAAACAAAAATACAACTGTTTGGCCATAATGACCATTGTTATGTTTAGAGGAAAAAGGGGGAGGCTTGCAAGCCGAAGAACACCATCCCAACCGTGAAGCACAGGGGTGGCAGCATCATGTTGTGGGGGTGCTTTGCTGCAGGAGGGACTGGTGCACTTCACAAAATAGATGGCATCATGAGGATGGAAAATTATGTGGATATATTGAAGCAACATCTCAAGACATCAGTCAGGAAGTTAAAGCTTGGTTGCAAATGGGTCAAATGACCCCAAGCATACTTCCAAAGTTGTGGCAATATGGCTTAAGGACAACAAAGTCAAGGTATTGAAGTGGCCATCACAAAGCCCTGACCCCAATCCTATAGAACATTTGTGGGCAGAACTGAAAAAGCGTGTGTGAGCAAGGAGGCCTACAAACCTGACTCAGTTCCACCAGCTCTGTCGGGAGGAATGGGATAAAATTCACCCAACTTATTGTGGGAAGCTTGTGGAAGGCTACCCGAAATGTTTGACCCAAATTAAACAATTTAAAGGCAATACTGCCAAATACTAATTGAGTGTATGTAAACTTCTGACCAACTGGGAATGTGATGAAAGAAATAAAATATTAAATAAATCATTCTCTCCACTATTATTCTGACATTTCACATCCTTAAAATAAAGTGGTGATCCTAACTGACCTAAGACAGGGAATTTTTACTAGGATTAAATGTCAGGTGCTCTTACTGCTGCTCTTTAAATACTTGTGACTTTGATCTCTTATTCTTATCAATATTTTTTTTAACTGCACTGTCGGTTAGGGGCTGTTAAGTAAGCATTTCACTGTAAGGTCTACACCTGTTGTACTCGGCGCATGTGACTAATACAATTTGATAACAGTGCAGAGAGGCATGAGGGAAAATGCTATCTTGTCCTGTTCTAGAGTCTATCCTATTGTCCTATCCAGTCCCAATCCCACTGAAACCCCAAATCCCGACTCGCATGAAAATGAAAAAAAAAACCTGTATTCTCTCATCCATAGGTTGCATTATCAAAGCACGTCTCACCTACGCATGTCATAATATGGCCAAAACATTTCCTCCGCTTCTCCGTGCTGTCTCGTATTGCTGCCCATATGTGCGCTTCGGTAGATAATGTGTGCTCAACAAAAAAGGTATGAGAGAAGAAATCTCCATTTTTAAGAAATGTAAAGTTGGTACCTGTGAAGATACCTTGATATTTAAACTATTTGCACTCTTCATCACCCCGTTATTCATGAACTGATATCTGTATAATCATCAACTAAATTTAGCTGAATAGGAGATATTCGGTCATTTGTTGACAGAGGTTATTGAGCAAGATTAACAACAAAGGTAATTTGGTCTTTTTTCATTTGACTGCCGTCATATACAACGTTTGTATATATGTCCTGAGCACGCTCTGTGTCGAGACTGCTGAAATGCGCTGAAATAATTGAGGAACATGATAAAAACATGACATCTTTACATAGTGCCGCAGCCAAGCCGACAAGGTGGGGCTGCGATAATCTTATTTGGGAACCCTGGCTATATTGACAATATCTTTGGTTTTAAATGCTTTAACTGGCCACATATTTCTGTATTTCCCGGGACTCTCAGGATAAATATGAATTATTCCCGGTATTAAAACTTGGTAGATTTCGACATAAAGCCATCCTCCTCCCTGCAGCAATCTTCTCCCATTCAAAGGCATTTAGCTACTCTTTGATGTGACTATAATTAGTCTATACACACTATGAAGTGTTTTAAAATAAATCAAATTGCAATGAAACAGTTGAGCGCTCCAAACTGAGGGGATACATGGTAGCGAGCAGGGGAGGGCAGAGCAGGCGAAATTAATTGCAGATCGTTTGATGTGCTTGATCAGAAACGTGTTTATTAACTGCAAAAGGGAGCTATAATTAACCCGGTGACAGCTTGTTTTCTCTGGGTCTGCTTGTGTGTCAAATGGTTCATCCCGCAAGGCTCACATCCCACCATGTCTCCCCCCCCCGGCCACTTTCTCCTCAATTAGGTGGTTGAATGTGTCTGTGGGATGTGAGTGCTTGTATGTTTATATCCCTGTTTCCATGTGTGGGGTGTGCATGTCTCCGCACATTAAAGTGTTTACGTGAATGTTTGCATTGGCACAACAGTGGCAATGAAGGAACAAAAACCTGATCGTTGCTCCCTATGAAGCTAGATCCCAGTAGGGAAGAGCAGGGGCTATGGCTGTACTCCCCAACCCCTACATTAACATTTTACCAGATGTTCTTATTCATGGCGATGTACAGGAGCAATTAAGGGATAAGTGACTTGCTCAAGGCCACATCAACAGATTTCTCAAGTAGTCGCTCTAGGATTAAAACCAGCAATCTTTTATGTACTGTACCCAACGCACTTAACCGCTACCTGCTTACCTATGTCAGTGCAGTGGAGTGGGGCTGTCAGGGGATAGCATGGGGAGGGAGGGAGGGCTGTCTGGCCTGGGGGTCTTGGTGGGATGGCTGACACTTAGCTCCAAGGCTAGCTGGCCCCAATGCCCCCTAGGGGTCAGGAGTCATGGCTAGGCCAGAGAGGGTGAGGGAAGGAGGACTGAGGGAGCTATAACACCATTGTCACAGGGCACATGTGAATCACACATATTTAAACACACACATATGAGAGAGAGAGAGAGAGAGAGAGAGAGCACACCATCCTTGGCACACACAGAGGCGGGGGAGGATGGCTGTCACGGACAAAACACCACATGAATATTTAGCAAGCAAATTAATATTACAAAATTTAAAAAAAGAGTAGGTTTACAGGAGGAACAATATATATTCCTGGAATTACCAGTGGGACAAGTACCTACACCGCCCACCCCCCCACACTACACTTGTCCTCACCTACCCTCCGCTCCCCTCCCGAAAAGCAGAGGAAAGAGATGCTTTAAATAACGTGGGTTCATGGAGAGTCTACCAGTAAATCCAACAGATCAAAGAGCTATGATCACCACCAGGCTACTGCACCAGCTGTCAGAGAAAGAGAGAGAGCTGTGTGAGCCTAGTGCACTTACCACCTAGCCAAGCTATCTGAGCACTGCAGAGAGAGACAGAAGGAGAGCCCTGTGAGCCTAGCACCTAGCCTAGCCTAGCTATATGAGCACTGCAGAGAGAGACAGAAGGAGAGCCCTGTGAGCCTAGCACCTAGCCTAGCCTAGCTATATGAGCACTGCAGAAAGCCCTGTGAGCCTAGCACCTAGCCTAGCCTAGCTATCAGAGCACTGCAGAGAGGGCCAGAAGGAGAGAGAGCTCTGCGAGCCTAGCACCTAGCCTAGCTATCTGAGCACTGCAGAGAGGGACAGAAGGAAAGAGAGCCCTGTGAGCCTAACACCGAACCAAGCTATCTGAGCACTGCAGAGAGAGAGACAGAAGGAGAGAGAGCCCAGTGAGCCAAGCACCTAGCCCAGCCTAGCTATCTGAGCACTGCAGAGAGAGATAGAAGGAGAGAGAGCCCTGTGAGCCTAGCACCTAGCCAAGCTATCTGAGCACTGCAGAGAGAGACAGAAGGAGAGAGAGCCCTGTGAGCCTAGCACCTAGCCTAGCCTAGCTATATGAGCACTGCAGTGAGGGACAGAAGGAGAGCCCTGTGAGTCTAGCACCTAGACTAGCTATCTGAGCACTGCAGAGGGAGACAGAAGGAGAGAGCCCTGTGAGCCTAGCACCTAACCAAGCTATCTGAGCACTGCAGAGAGAGACAGAAGCAGAGAGAGCCCTGTGAGCCTAGCACCTAGCCTAGCCTAGCTATATGAGCACTGCAGAGAGGAACAGAAGGAGAGAGAGCCCGGTGGGCCTAGCACCTAGCCTAGCTGTCTGAGCTCTGCAGAGAGAGACAGAAGGAGAGAGAGCCCTGTGAGCATAGCACATAGCCTAGCTATCTGAGCACTGCAGAGAGAGACAGAAGCAGAGAGAGCCCTGTGAGCCTAGCACCTAGCCTAGCTATCTGAGCACTGCAGAGAGGGACAGAAGGAAAGAGAGCCCTGTGAGCCTAACACCGAACCAAGCTATCTGAGCACTGCAGAGAGAGACAGAAGGAGAGAGAGCCCAGTGAGCCTAGCACCTAGCCTAGCCTAGCTATATGAGCACTGCAGTGAGGGACAGAAGGAGAGCCCTGTGAGCCTAGCACCTAGCCTAGCTATCTGAGCACTGCAGAGGGAGACAAAAGGAGAGAGAGCCCTGTGAGCCTAGCACATAGCCTAGCTATCTGAGCACTACAGAGAGAGAGCCCTGTGAGTCTAGCACCTAGCCTAGCCTAGCTATATGAGCACTGCAGAGAGGAACAGAAGGAGAGAGAGCCCTGTGGGCCTAGCACCTAGCCTAGCTGTCTGAGCACTGCAGAGAGAGAAAGAAGGAGAGAGAGCCCTGTGAGCCTAGCACATAGCCTAGCTATCTGAGCAAGGCAGAGAGGGACAGAAGGAAAGAGAGCCCTGTGAGTCTTCCACCTAGCCTAGCCATCTGAGCACTGCAGAGAGACACAGAAGGAGAGCCCTGTGAGCCTAGCACCTAGCCTAGCCTAGCTATCTGAGCACTGCAGGGAGAGATAGAAGGAGAGAGAGCCCAGTGACCCTAGCACCTGTCTTAGCTATCTGAGCACTGCAGATAGAGACAGGAGAGAGAGCCCTGCGAGCCTAGCACATAGCCTAGCTATCTGAGCACTACAGAGAGAGAGCCCTGTGAGTCTAGCACCTAGCCTAGCCTAGCTATATGAGCACTGCAGAGAGGAACAGAAGGAGAGAGAGCCCTGTGGGCCTAGCACCTAGCCTAGCTGTCTGAGCACTGCAGAGAGAAACAGAAGGAGAGAGAGCCCTGTGAGCCTAGCACCTAGCCTAGCCATCTGAGCACTGCAGAGAGACACAGAAGGAGAGCCCTGTGAGCCTAGCACCTAGCCTAGCTATCTGAGCACTGCAGAGAGAGACAGAAGGAGAGAGAGCCCTGTGAGCCTAGCACCTAGCCTAGCCTAGCTATATGAGCACTGCAGTGAGGAACAGAAGGAGAGAGAGCCCTGTGAGTCTAGCACCTAGCCTAGCCTAGCTATCTGAGCACTGCAGATAGAGACAGAAGGAGAGAGAGCTCTGTAAGTCTTGCACCTAGCCTAGCTATATGAGTACTGCAGCGAGAGACAGAAGGAGAGCCCTGTGAGTCTAGCACCTAGCCTAGCTATATGAGCACTGCAGAGAGAGACAGAAGGAGAGAGAGCCCTGTGAGTCTAGCAACTAGCCTAGCTATCTGAGCACTGCAGAGAGAGACAGAAGCAGAGAGAGCCCTGTGAGTCTAGCACCTAGACTAGCTATCTGAGCACTGCAGAGAGAGACAGGAGAGAGAGCCCTGTGAGCCTAGCACCTAGCCTAGCCTAGCTATTTGAGCACTGCATTGAGGGACAGAAGGAGAGCCCTGTGAGCCTAGCACCTAGCCAAGCTATCTGAGCACTGCAGAGAGAGACAGAAGTAGAGAAAGACCTGTGAGCCTAGCACCTAGCCTAGCCAAGCTATCTGAGCACTGCAGAGAGACAGAAGGAGAGAGAGCCCTGTGAGCCTAGCCTAGCCTAGCTATATGAGCACTGCAGAGAGGAACAGAAGGAGAGAGAGCCCGGTGGGCCTAGCACCTAGCCTAGCTATCTGAGCACTGCAGAGGGAGACAGAAGGAGAGCCCTGTGAGCCTAGCACATAGCCTAGCTATCTGAGCACGGCAGAGAGGGACAGAAGGAAAGAGAGCCCTGTGAGTCTTCCACCTAGCCTAGCCATCTGAGCACTGCAGAGAGACACAGAAGGAGAGCCCTGTGAGCCTAGCACCTAGCCTAGCCTAGCTATCTGAGCACTGCAGGGAGAGATAGAAGGAGAGAGAGCCCAGTGACCCTAGCACCTGTCTTAGCTATCTGAGCACTGCAGATAGAGACAGGAGAGAGAGCCCTGCGAGCCTAGCACCTAGCCTAGCTATCTGAGCACTGCAGAGAGGGACAGAAGGAGAGAAAGACCTGTGAGCATAGCACATAGCCTAGCTATCTGAGCACTGCAGAGAGAGACAGAAGCAGAGAGAGCCCTGTGGGCCTAGCACCTAGCCTAGCTATCTGAGCACTGCAGAGAGAGACAGAAGCAGAGAGAGCCCTGTGAGTCTAGCACCTAGCCTAGCTATCTGCGCACTGCAGAGAGAGACAGAAGGAGAGAGAGCCCTGTGAGCCTAGCACCTAGCCTAGCCTAGCTATATGAGCACTGCAGTGAGGAACAGAAGGAGAGAGAGCCCTGTGGGCCTAGCACCTAGCCTAGCTATCTGAGCACTGCAGAGAGAGACAGAAGCAGAGAGAGCCCTGTGAGTCTAGCACCTAGCCTAGCTATCTGCGCACTGCAGAGAGAGACAGAAGGAGAGAGAGCCCTGTGAGCCTAGCACCTAGCCTAGCTATATGAGCACTGCAGTGAGGGACAGAAGGAGAGCCCTGTGAGCCTAGCACCTAGCCTAGCTATCTGAGCACTGCAGAGGGAGACAGAAGGAGAAAAGACCTGTGAGCCTAGCACCTAGCCAAGCCTAGCTATCTGAGCACTGCAGAGAGACAGAAGGAGAGAGCCCTGTGAGCCTAGCACCTAACCAAGCTATCCGAGCACTGCAGAGAGAGACAGAAGGAGAGAAAGACCTGTGAGCCTAGCACCTAGTCTAGCTGTCTGAGCACTGCAGAGAGAGACAGAAGGAGAGAGAGCCCTGTGAGCATAGCACATAGCCTAGCTATCTGAGCACTGCAGAGAGAGACAGAAGCAGAGAGAGCCCTGTGAGTCTAGCACCTAGCCTAGCTATCTGAGCACTGCAGAGAGAGACAGAAGGAGAGAGAGCCCTGTGAGCCTAGCACCTAGCCTAGCCTAGCTATATGAGCACTGCATTGAGGGACAGAAGGAGAGAGAGCCCTGTGAGTCTTCCACCTAGCCTAGCCATCTGAGCAGTGCAGAGAGACACAGAAGGAGAGCCCTGTGAGCCTAGCACCTAGCCTAGCTATCTGAGCACTGCAGAGGGAGACAGAAGGAGAGAAAGACCTGTGAGCCTAGCACCTGGCCTAGCTATCTGAGCACTGCAGAGAGAGACCGAAGGAGAGCCCTGTGAGTCTAGCACCTAGCCTAGCCTAGCTATCTGAGCACTGCATTGAGGGACAGAAGGAGAGAGAGCCCTGTGAGTCTTCCACCTAGCCTAGCCATCTGAGCAGTGCAGAGAGACACAGAAGGAGAGCCCTGTGAGCCTAGCACCTAGCCTAGCTATCTGAGCACTGCAGAGGGAGACAGACCTGTTAGCCTAGCACCTGGCCTAGCTATCTGAGCACGGCAGAGAGAGACAGAAGGAGAGCCCTGTGAGTCTAGCACCTAGCCTAGCCTAGCTATCTGAGCACTGCATTGAGGGACAGAAGGAGAGAGAGCCCTGTGAGTCTAGCACCTAGCCTAGCTATCTGAGCACTGCAGAGAGAGACAGAAGGAGAGAGAGCCCTGTGAGCCTAGCACCTAGCCTAGCCTAGCTATATGAGCACTGCAGTGAGGGACAAAAGGAGAGCCCTGTGAGTCTAGCACCTAGCCTAGCTATCTGAGCACTGCAGAGAGAGACAGAAGGAGAGAGAGCCCTGTGAGTCTACCACCTAGCCTAGCCTAGCTATCTGAGCACTGCATTGAGGGACAGAAGGAGAGAGAGCCCTGTGAGCATAGCACATAGCCTAGCTATCTGAGCACTGCAGAGAGAGACAGAAGCAGAAAGAGCCTTGTGAGTCTAGCACCTAGCCTAGCTATCTGAGCACTGCAGAGGGAGACAGAAGGAGAGAAAGACCTGTGAGCCTAGCACCTGGCCTAGCTATCTGAGCACTGCAGAGAGAGACCGAAGGAGAGCCCTGTGAGTCTAGCACCTAGCCTAGCCTAGCTATCTGAGCACTGCATTGAGGGACAGAAGGAGAGAGAGCCCTGTGAGTCTTCCACCTAGCCTAGCCATCTGAGCAGTGCAGAGAGACACAGAAGGAGAGCCCTGTGAGCCTAGCACCTAGCCTAGCTATCTGAGCACTGCAGAGGGAGACAGACCTGTTAGCCTAGCACCTGGCCTAGCTATCTGAGCACGGCAGAGAGAGACAGAAGGAGAGCCCTGTGAGTCTAGCACCTAGCCTAGCCTAGCTATCTGAGCACTGCATTGAGGGACAGAAGGAGAGAGAGCCCTGTGAGTCTAGCACCTAGCCTAGCTATCTGAGCACTGCAGAGAGAGACAGAAGGAGAGAGAGCCCTGTGAGCCTAGCACCTAGCCTAGCCTAGCTATATGAGCACTGCAGTGAGGGACAAAAGGAGAGCCCTGTGAGTCTAGCACCTAGCCTAGCTATCTGAGCACTGCAGAGAGAGACAGAAGGAGAGAGAGCCCTGTGAGTCTACCACCTAGCCTAGCCTAGCTATCTGAGCACTGCATTGAGGGACAGAAGGAGAGAGAGCCCTGTGAGCATAGCACATAGCCTAGCTATCTGAGCACTGCAGAGAGAGACAGAAGCAGAAAGAGCCTTGTGAGTCTAGCACCTAGCCTAGCTATCTGAGCACTGCAGAGAGAGACAGAAGGAGAGAGAGCCCTGTGAGCCTAGCACCTAGCCTAGCCTAGCTATATGAGCACTGCAGTGAGGGACAAAAGGAGAGCCCTGTGAGTCTAGCACCTAGCCTAGCTATCTGAGCACCGCAGAGAGAGACAGAAGGAGAGAGAGCCCTGTGAGTCTAGCACCTAGCCTAGCCTAGCTATCTGAGCACTGCATTGAGGGACAGAAGGAGAGAGAGCCCTGTGAGCCTAGCACCTACCCTAGCCTAGCTATCCGAGCACTGCAGAGAGGAACAGAAGGAGAGAGAGCCCTGTGAGCCTAGCACATAGCCTAGCTATCTGAGCACGGCAGAGAGGGACAGAAGGAAAGAGAGCCCTGTGAGTCTTCCACCTAGCCTAGCTATCTGAGCACTACAGAGAGAGAGACCTGTGAGTCTAGCACCTAGCCTAGCCTAGCTATATGAGCACTGCAGAGAGGAACAGAAGGAGAGCGAGCCCTGTGGGCCAGCACCTAGCCTAGCTGTCTGAGCACTGCAGAGAGAGACAGAAGGAGAGAAAGACCTGTGAGCCTAGCACCTGGCCTAGCTATCTGAGCACTGCAGAGAGAGACAGAAGGAGAGCCCTGTGAGTCTAGCACCTAGCCTAGCTATCTGAGCACTGCATTGAGGGACAGAAGGAGAGAGAGCCCTGTGAGCCTAGCACCTAGCCTAGCCTAGCTATCTGAGCACTGCAGAGAGAGACAGAAGCAGAGAGAGCCCTGTGAGTCTAGCACCTAGCCTAGCTATCTGAGCACTGCAGAGAGATACAGAAGGAGAGAGCCCTGTGAGCCTAGCACCTAGTCTAGCCTAGCTATATGAGCACTGCAGTGAGGGACAGAAGGAGAGCCCTGTGAGCCTAGCACCTAGCCTAGCTGTCTGAGCACTGCAGAGAGAGACAGAAGGAGAGAGAGCCCTGTGAGCCTAGCACCTAGCCTAGCTATCTGAGCACTACAGAGAGAGAGCCCTGTGAGTCTAGCACCTAGCCTAGCCTAGCTATATGAGCACTGCAGAGAGGAACAGAAGGAGAGCGAGCCCTGTGAGCCTAGCACCTAGCCTAGCTATCTGAGCACTACAGAGAGAGAGCCCTGTGAGTCTAGCACCTAGCCTAGCCTAGCTATATGAGCACTGCAGAGAGGAACAGAAGGAGAGCGAGCCCTGTGGGCCAGCACCTAGCCTAGCTGTCTGAGCACTGCAGAGAGAGACAGAAGGAGAGAAAGACCTGTGAGCCTAGCACCTGGCCTAGCTATCTGAGCACTGCAGAGAGAGACAGAAGGAGAGCCCTGTGAGTCTAGCACCTAGCCTAGCCTAGCTATCTGAGCACTGCATTGAGGGACAGAAGGAGAGAGAGCCCTGTGAACCTAGCCTAGCCTAGCTATCTGAGCACTGCAGAGAGAGACAGAAGCAGAGAGAGCCCTGTGAGTCTAGCACCTAGCCTAGCTATCTGAGCACTGCAGAGAGAGACAGAAGGAGAGAGAGCCCTGTGAGCCTAGCACCTAGTCTAGCCTAGCTATATGAGCACTGCAGTGAGGGACAGAAGGAGAGCCCTGTGAGCCTAGCACCTAGCCTAGCTGTCTGAGCACTGCAGAGAGAGACAGAAGGAGAGAGAGCCCTGTGAGCCTAGCACATAGCCTAGCTATCTGAGCACTGCAGAGAGGGACAGAAGGAAAGAGAGCCCTGTGAGTCTTCCACCTAGCCTAGCCTAGCTATCTGAGCACTGCAGATAGAGACAGAAGGATAGAGAGCCCTGTGAGTCTAGCACCTAGCCTAGCTGTCTGAGCACTGCAGAGAGGGACAGAAGGAAAGAGAGCCCTGTGAGTCTTCCACCTAGCCTAGCCATCTGAGCACTGCAGAGAGAGAGCCCTGTGAGCCTAGCACCTAGCCTAGCCTAGCTATATGAGCACTGCAGAGAGGAACAGAAGGAGAGCGAGCCCTGTGGGCCAGCACCTAGCCTAGCTGTCTGAGCACTGCAGAGAGAGACAGAAGGAGAGAAAGACCTGTGAGCCTAGCACCTAGCCAAGCCTAGCTATCTGAGCACTGCAGAGAGAGACAGAAGGAGAGAGAGCCCTGTGAGCCTAGCACCTAGCCTAGCTATCTGAGCACTACAGAGAGAGAGCCCTGTGAGTCTAGCACCTAGCCTAGCCTAGCTATATGAGCACTGCAGAGAGGAACAGAAGGAGAGCGAGCCCTGTGGGCCTAGCACCTAGCCTAGCTGTCTGAGCACTGCAGAGAGAGACAGAAGGAAAGAGAGCCCTGTGAGTCTTCCACCTAGCCTAGCTATCTGAGCAGTGCAGAGAGACACAGAAGGAGAGCCCTGTGAGCCTAGCACCTAGCCTAGCTATCTGAGCACTGCAGAGGGAGACAGAAGGAGAGAAAGACCTGTGAGCCTAGCACCTGGCCTAGCTATCTGAGCACTGCAGAGAGACACAGAAGGAGAGCCCTGTGAGCCTAGCACATAGCCTAGCCATCTGTGCACTGCTGTGAGACACAGAAGGAGAGCCCTGTGAGCCTAGCACCTAGCCTAGCTATCTGAGCACCGCAGAGAGGGACAGAAGGAAAGAGAGCCCTGTGAGTCTTCCACCTAGCCTAGCCATCTGAGCACTGCAGAGAGACACAGAAGGAGAGCCCTGTGAGCCTAGCACCTAGCCTAGCTATCTGAGCACTGCAGAGGGAGACAGAAGGAGAGAAAGACCTGTGAGCCTAGCACCTAGCCAAGCCTAGCTATCTGAGCACTGCAGAGAGGGACAGAAGGAAAGAGAGCCCTGTGAGTCTTCCACCTAGCCTAGCAATCTGAGCACTGCTGTGAGACACAGAAGGAGAGCCCTGTGAGTCTAGCACCTAGCCTAGCTATCTGAGCACCGCAGAGAGGGACAGAAGGAGAGAGAGCCCTGTGAGCCTAGCACCTAGCCTAGCCTAGCTATCTGAGCACTGCAGAGAGAGACAGAAGCAGAGAGAGCCCTGTGAGTCTAGCACCTAGCCTAGCTGTCTGAGCACTGCAGAGAGGGACAGAAGGAAAGAGAGCCCTGTGAGTCTTCCACCTAGCCTAGCTATCTGAGCACTGCAGATAGAGACAGAAGGAAAGAGAGCCCTGTGAGTCTAGCACCTAGCCTAGCTATCTGAGCACCGCAGAGAGGGACAGAAGGAGAGAGAGCCCTGTGAGCCTAGCACCTAGCCTAGCCTAGCTATCTGAGCACTGCAGAGAGAGACAGAAGCAGAGAGAGCCCTGTGAGCCTAGCACCTGGCCTAGCTATCTGAGCACTGCAGAGAGAGACAGAAGGAGAGCCCTGTGAGTCTAGCACCTAGCCTAGCCTAGCTATCTGAGCACTGCATTGAGGGACAGAAGGAGAGAGAGCCCTGTGAACCTAGCCTAGCCTAGCTATCTGAGCACTGCAGAGAGAGACAGAAGCAGAGAGAGCCCTGTGAGTCTAGCACCTAGCCTAGCTATCTGAGCACTGCAGAGAGAGACAGAAGGAGAGAGAGCCCTGTGAGCCTAGCACCTAGTCTAGCCTAGCTATATGAGCACTGCAGTGAGGGACAGAAGGAGAGCCCTGTGAGCCTAGCACCTAGCCTAGCTGTCTGAGCACTGCAGAGAGAGACAGAAGGAGAGAGAGCCCTGTGAGCCTAGCACATAGCCTAGCTATCTGAGCACTGCAGAGAGGGACAGAAGGAAAGAGAGCCCTGTGAGTCTTCCACCTAGCCTAGCCTAGCTATCTGAGCACTGCAGATAGAGACAGAAGGAGAGAGAGCCCTGTGAGTCTAGCACCTAGCCTAGCTGTCTGAGCACTGCAGAGAGGGACAGAAGGAAAGAGAGCCCTGTGAGTCTTCCACCTAGCCTAGCCATCTGAGCACTGCAGAGAGAGAGCCCTGTGAGCCTAGCACCTAGCCTAGCCTAGCTATATGAGCACTGCAGAGAGGAACAGAAGGAGAGCGAGCCCTGTGGGCCAGCACCTAGCCTAGCTGTCTGAGCACTGCAGAGAGAGACAGAAGGAGAGAAAGACCTGTGAGCCTAGCACCTAGCCAAGCCTAGCTATCTGAGCACTGCAGAGAGAGACAGAAGGAGAGAGAGCCCTGTGAGCCTAGCACCTAGCCTAGCTATCTGAGCACTACAGAGAGAGAGCCCTGTGAGTCTAGCACCTAGCCTAGCCTAGCTATATGAGCACTGCAGAGAGGAACAGAAGGAGAGCGAGCCCTGTGGGCCTAGCACCTAGCCTAGCTGTCTGAGCACTGCAGAGAGAGACAGAAGGAAAGAGAGCCCTGTGAGTCTTCCACCTAGCCTAGCTATCTGAGCAGTGCAGAGAGACACAGAAGGAGAGCCCTGTGAGCCTAGCACCTAGCCTAGCTATCTGAGCACTGCAGAGGGAGACAGAAGGAGAGAAAGACCTGTGAGCCTAGCACCTGGCCTAGCTATCTGAGCACTGCAGAGAGACACAGAAGGAGAGCCCTGTGAGCCTAGCACATAGCCTAGCCATCTGTGCACTGCTGTGAGACACAGAAGGAGAGCCCTGTGAGCCTAGCACCTAGCCTAGCTATCTGAGCACCGCAGAGAGGGACAGAAGGAAAGAGAGCCCTGTGAGTCTTCCACCTAGCCTAGCCATCTGAGCACTGCAGAGAGACACAGAAGGAGAGCCCTGTGAGCCTAGCACCTAGCCTAGCTATCTGAGCACTGCAGAGGGAGACAGAAGGAGAGAAAGACCTGTGAGCCTAGCACCTAGCCAAGCCTAGCTATCTGAGCACTGCAGAGAGGGACAGAAGGAAAGAGAGCCCTGTGAGTCTTCCACCTAGCCTAGCAATCTGAGCACTGCTGTGAGACACAGAAGGAGAGCCCTGTGAGTCTAGCACCTAGCCTAGCTATCTGAGCACCGCAGAGAGGGACAGAAGGAGAGAGAGCCCTGTGAGCCTAGCACCTAGCCTAGCCTAGCTATCTGAGCACTGCAGAGAGAGACAGAAGCAGAGAGAGCCCTGTGAGTCTAGCACCTAGCCTAGCTGTCTGAGCACTGCAGAGAGGGACAGAAGGAAAGAGAGCCCTGTGAGTCTTCCACCTAGCCTAGCTATCTGAGCACTGCAGATAGAGACAGAAGGAGAGAGAGCCCTGTGAGCCTAGCACCTAGCCTAGCTATCTGAGCACTGCACAGAGGGACAGAAGGAAAGAGAGCCCTGTGAGTCTGCCATCTGAGCACTGCAGAGAGAGAGCCCTGTGAGTCTAGCACCTAGCCTAGCCTAGCTATATGAGCACTGCAGAGAGGAACAGAAGGAGAGCGAGCCCTGTGGGCCAGCACCTAGCCTAGCTGTCTGAGCACTGTAGAGAGAGACAGAAGGAGAGAGAGCCCTGTGAGCCTAGCACATAGCCTAGCTATCTGAGCACGGCAGAGAGGGACAGAAGGAAAGAGAGCCCTGTGAGTCTTCCACCTAGCCTAGCTATCTGAGCACTACAGAGAGAGAGCCCTGTGAGTCTAGCACCTAGCCTAGCCTAGCTATGTGAGCACTGCAGAGAGGAACAGAAGGAGAGCGAGCCCTGTGGGCCAGCACCTAGCCTAGCTGTCTGAGCACTGCAGAGAGAGACAGAAGGAGAGAAAGACCTGTGAGCCTAGCACCTGGTCTAGCTATCTGAGCACTGCAGAGAGAGACAGAAGGAGAGCCCTGTGAGTCTAGCACCTAGCCTAGCTATCTGAGCACTGCATTGAGGGACAGAAGGAGAGAGAGCCCTGTGAGTCTTCCACCTAGCCTAGCCATCTGAGCAGTGCAGAGAGACACAGAAGGAGAGCCCTGTGAGTCTAGCACCTAGCCTAGCTATCTGAGCACTGCAGAGAGAGACAGAAGGAGAGAGAGCCCTGTGAGCCTAGCACCTAGTCTAGCCTAGCTATATGAGCACTGCAGTGAGGGACAGAAGGAGAGCCCTGTGAGCCTAGCACCTAGCCTAGCTGTCTGAGCACTGCAGAGAGAGACAGAAGGAGAGAGAGCCCTGTGAGCCTAGCACATAGCCTAGCTATCTGAGCACTGCAGAGAGGGACAGAAGGAAAGAGAGCCCTGTGAGTCTTCCACCTAGCCTAGCCTAGCTATCTGAGCACTGCAGATAGAGACAGAAGGAGAGAGAGCCCTGTGAGTCTAGCACCTAGCCTAGCTGTCTGAGCACTGCAGAGAGGGACAGAAGGAAAGAGAGCCCTGTGAGTCTTCCACCTAGCCTAGCCATCTGAGCACTGCAGAGAGAGAGCCCTGTGAGCCTAGCACCTAGCCTAGCCTAGCTATATGAGCACTGCAGAGAGGAACAGAAGGAGAGCGAGCCCTGTGGGCCAGCACCTAGCCTAGCTGTCTGAGCACTGCAGAGAGAGACAGAAGGAGAGAAAGACCTGTGAGCCTAGCACCTAGCCAAGCCTAGCTATCTGAGCACTGCAGAGAGAGACAGAAGGAGAGAGAGCCCTGTGAGCCTAGCACCTAGCCTAGCTATCTGAGCACTACAGAGAGAGAGCCCTGTGAGTCTAGCACCTAGCCTAGCCTAGCTATATGAGCACTGCAGAGAGGAACAGAAGGAGAGCGAGCCCTGTGGGCCTAGCACCTAGCCTAGCTGTCTGAGCACTGCAGAGAGAGACAGAAGGAAAGAGAGCCCTGTGAGTCTTCCACCTAGCCTAGCTATCTGAGCAGTGCAGAGAGACACAGAAGGAGAGCCCTGTGAGCCTAGCACCTAGCCTAGCTATCTGAGCACTGCAGAGGGAGACAGAAGGAGAGAAAGACCTGTGAGCCTAGCACCTGGCCTAGCTATCTGAGCACTGCAGAGAGACACAGAAGGAGAGCCCTGTGAGCCTAGCACATAGCCTAGCCATCTGTGCACTGCTGTGAGACACAGAAGGAGAGCCCTGTGAGCCTAGCACCTAGCCTAGCTATCTGAGCACCGCAGAGAGGGACAGAAGGAAAGAGAGCCCTGTGAGTCTTCCACCTAGCCTAGCCATCTGAGCACTGCAGAGAGACACAGAAGGAGAGCCCTGTGAGCCTAGCACCTAGCCTAGCTATCTGAGCACTGCAGAGGGAGACAGAAGGAGAGAAAGACCTGTGAGCCTAGCACCTAGCCAAGCCTAGCTATCTGAGCACTGCAGAGAGGGACAGAAGGAAAGAGAGCCCTGTGAGTCTTCCACCTAGCCTAGCAATCTGAGCACTGCTGTGAGACACAGAAGGAGAGCCCTGTGAGCCTAGCACCTAGCCTAGCTATCTGAGCACCGCAGAGAGGGACAGAAGGAGAGAGAGCCCTGTGAGCCTAGCACCTAGCCTAGCCTAGCTATCTGAGCACTGCAGAGAGAGACAGAAGCAGAGAGAGCCCTGTGAGTCTAGCACCTAGCCTAGCTGTCTGAGCACTGCAGAGAGGGACAGAAGGAAAGAGAGCCCTGTGAGTCTTCCACCTAGCCTAGCTATCTGAGCACTGCAGATAGAGACAGAAGGAGAGAGAGCCCTGTGAGCCTAGCACCTAGCCTAGCTATCTGAGCACTGCACAGAGGGACAGAAGGAAAGAGAGCCCTGTGAGTCTGCCATCTGAGCACTGCAGAGAGAGAGCCCTGTGAGTCTAGCACCTAGCCTAGCCTAGCTATATGAGCACTGCAGAGAGGAACAGAAGGAGAGCGAGCCCTGTGGGCCAGCACCTAGCCTAGCTGTCTGAGCACTGCAGAGAGAGACAGAAGGAGAGAAAGACCTGTGACCCTAGCACCTAGCCAAGCCTAGCTATCTGAGCACTACAGAGAGAGAGCCCTGTGAGTCTAGCACCTAGCCTAGCCTAGCTATATGAGCACTGCAGAGAGGAACAGAAGGAGAGCGAGCCCTGTGGGCCAGCACCTAGCCTAGCTGTCTGAGCACTGTAGAGAGAGACAGAAGGAGAGAGAGCCCTGTGAGCCTAGCACATAGCCTAGCTATCTGAGCACTGCATTGAGGGACAGAAGGAGAGAGAGCCCTGTGAGTCTTCCACCTAGCCTAGCCATCTGAGCAGTGCAGAGAGACACAGAAGGAGAGCCCTGTGAGTCTAGCACCTAGCCTAGCCAAGCTATCTGAGCACTGCATTGAGGGACAGAAGGAGAGAGAGCCCTGTGAGCCTAGCACCTAGCCTAGCCTAGCTATCTGAGCACTGCAGAGAGAGACAGAAGCAGAGAGAGCCCTGTGAGTCTAGCACCTAGCCTAGCTATCTGAGCACTGCAGAGAGAGACAGAAGGAGAGAGAGCCCTGTGAGCCTAGCACCTAGTCTAGCCTAGCTATATGAGCACTGCAGTGAGGGACAGAAGGAGAGCCCTGTGAGCCTAGCACCTAGCCTAGCTGTCTGAGCACTGCAGAGAGAGACAGAAGGAGAGAGAGCCCTGTGAGCCTAGCACCTAGCCTAGCTATCTGAGCACTGCACAGAGGGACAGAAGGAAAGAGAGCCCTGTGAGTCTTCCACCTAGCCTAGCCATCTGAGCACTGCAGAGAGAGAGCCCTGTGAGTCTAGCACCTAGCCTAGCCTAGCTATATGAGCACTGCAGAGAGGAACAGAAGGAGAGCGAGCCCTGTGGGCCAGCACCTAGCCTAGCTGTCTGAGCACTGCAGAGAGAGACAGAAGGAGAGAAAGACCTGTGAGCCTAGCACCTGGCCTAGCTATCTGAGCACTGCAGAGAGAGACAGAAGGAGAGCCCTGTGAGTCTAGCACCTAGCCTAGCTATCTGAGCACTGCATTGAGGGACAGAAGGAGAGAGAGCCCTGTGAGCCTAGCACCTAGCCTAGCCTAGCTATCTGAGCACTGCAGAGAGAGACAGAAGCAGAGAGAGCCCTGTGAGTCTAGCACCTAGCCTAGCTATCTGAGCACTGCAGAGAGAGACAGAAGGAGAGAGAGCCCTGTGAGCCTAGCACCTAGTCTAGCCTAGCTATATGAGCACTGCAGTGAGGGACAGAAGGAGAGCCCTGTGAGCCTAGCACCTAGCCTAGCTGTCTGAGCACTGCAGAGAGAGACAGAAGGAGAGAGAGCCCTGTGAGCCTAGCACCTAGCCTAGCTATCTGAGCACTACAGAGAGAGAGCCCTGTGAGTCTAGCACCTAGCCTAGCCTAGCTATATGAGCACTGCAGAGAGGAACAGAAGGAGAGCGAGCCCTGTGAGCCTAGCACCTAGCCTAGCTATCTGAGCACTACAGAGAGAGAGCCCTGTGAGTCTAGCACCTAGCCTAGCCTAGCTATATGAGCACTGCAGAGAGGAACAGAAGGAGAGCGAGCCCTGTGGGCCAGCACCTAGCCTAGCTGTCTGAGCACTGCAGAGAGAGACAGAAGGAGAGAAAGACCTGTGAGCCTAGCACCTGGCCTAGCTATCTGAGCACTGCAGAGAGAGACAGAAGGAGAGCCCTGTGAGTCTAGCACCTAGCCTAGCCTAGCTATCTGAGCACTGCATTGAGGGACAGAAGGAGAGAGAGCCCTGTGAGTCTTCCACCTAGCCTAGCCATCTGAGCAGTGCAGAGAGACACAGAAGGAGAGCCCTGTGAGCCTAGCACCTAGCCTAGCTATCTGAGCACTGCAGAGGGAGACAGAAGGAGAGAAAGACCTGTGAGCCTAGCACCTGGCCTAGCTATCTGAGCACTGCAGAGAGAGACAGAAGGAGAGCCCTGTGAGTCTAGCACCTAGCCTAGCCTAGCTATCTGAGCACTGCATTGAGGGACAGAAGGAGAGAGAGCCCTGTGAACCTAGCCTAGCCTAGCTATCTGAGCACTGCAGAGAGAGCCCTGTGAGTCTAGCACCTAGCCTAGCTATCTGAGCACTGCAGAGAGAGACAGAAGGAGAGAGAGCCCTGTGAGCCTAGCACCTAGTCTAGCCTAGCTATATGAGCACTGCAGTGAGGGACAGAAGGAGAGCCCTGTGAGCCTAGCACCTAGCCTAGCTGTCTGAGCACTGCAGAGAGAGACAGAAGGAGAGAGAGCCCTGTGAGCCTAGCACATAGCCTAGCTATCTGAGCACTGCAGAGAGGGACAGAAGGAAAGAGAGCCCTGTGAGTCTTCCACCTAGCCTAGCCTAGCTATCTGAGCACTGCAGATAGAGACAGAAGGAGAGAGAGCCCTGTGAGCCTAGCACCTAGCCTAGCTATCTGAGCACTGCACAGAGGGACAGAAGGAAAGAGAGCCCTGTGAGTCTTCCACCTAGCCTAGCCATCTGAGCACTGCAGAGAGAGAGCCCTGTGAGTCTAGCACCTAGCCTAGCCTAGCTATATGAGCACTGCAGAGAGGAACAGAGGGAGAGCGAGCCCTGTGGGCCAGCACCTAGCCTAGCTGTCTGAGCACTGCAGAGAGAGACAGAAGGAGAGAAAGACCTGTGAGCCTAGCACCTAGCCAAGCCTAGCTATCTGAGCACTGCAGAGAGAGACAGAAGGAGAGAGAGCCCTGTGAGCCTAGCACCTAGCCTAGCTATCTGAGCACTACAGAGAGAGAGCCCTGTGAGTCTAGCACCTAGCCTAGCCTAGCTATATGAGCACTGCAGAGAGGAACAGAAGGAGAGCGAGCCCTGTGGGCCTAGCACCTAGCCTAGCTGTCTGAGCACTGCAGAGAGAGACAGAAGGAAAGAGAGCCCTGTGAGTCTTCCACCTAGCCTAGCTATCTGAGCAGTGCAGAGAGACACAGAAGGAGAGCCCTGTGAGCCTAGCACCTAGCCTAGCTATCTGAGCACTGCAGAGGGAGACAGAAGGAGAGAAAGACCTGTGAGCCTAGCACCTGGCCTAGCTATCTGAGCACTGCAGAGAGACACAGAAGGAGAGCCCTGTGAGCCTAGCACATAGCCTAGCCATCTGTGCACTGCTGTGAGACACAGAAGGAGAGCCCTGTGAGCCTAGCACCTAGCCTAGCTATCTGAGCACCGCAGAGAGGGACAGAAGGAAAGAGAGCCCTGTGAGTCTTCCACCTAGCCTAGCCATCTGAGCACTGCAGAGAGACACAGAAGGAGAGCCCTGTGAGCCTAGCACCTAGCCTAGCTATCTGAGCACTGCAGAGGGAGACAGAAGGAGAGAAAGACCTGTGAGCCTAGCACCTAGCCAAGCCTAGCTATCTGAGCACTGCAGAGAGGGACAGAAGGAAAGAGAGCCCTGTGAGTCTTCCACCTAGCCTAGCAATCTGAGCACTGCTGTGAGACACAGAAGGAGAGCCCTGTGAGCCTAGCACCTAGCCTAGCTATCTGAGCACCGCAGAGAGGGACAGAAGGAGAGAGAGCCCTGTGAGCCTAGCACCTAGCCTAGCCTAGCTATCTGAGCACTGCAGAGAGAGACAGAAGCAGAGAGAGCCCTGTGAGTCTAGCACCTAGCCTAGCTGTCTGAGCACTGCAGAGAGGGACAGAAGGAAAGAGAGCCCTGTGAGTCTTCCACCTAGCCTAGCTATCTGAGCACTGCAGATAGAGACAGAAGGAGAGAGAGCCCTGTGAGCCTAGCACCTAGCCTAGCTATCTGAGCACTGCACAGAGGGACAGAAGGAAAGAGAGCCCTGTGAGTCTGCCATCTGAGCACTGCAGAGAGAGAGCCCTGTGAGTCTAGCACCTAGCCTAGCCTAGCTATATGAGCACTGCAGAGAGGAACAGAAGGAGAGCGAGCCCTGTGGGCCAGCACCTAGCCTAGCTGTCTGAGCACTGCAGAGAGAGACAGAAGGAGAGAAAGACCTGTGACCCTAGCACCTAGCCAAGCCTAGCTATCTGAGCACTACAGAGAGAGAGCCCTGTGAGTCTAGCACCTAGCCTAGCCTAGCTATATGAGCACTGCAGAGAGGAACAGAAGGAGAGCGAGCCCTGTGGGCCAGCACCTAGCCTAGCTGTCTGAGCACTTTAGAGAGAGACAGAAGGAGAGAGAGCCCTGTGAGCCTAGCACATAGCCTAGCTATCTGAGCACTGCATTGAGGGACAGAAGGAGAGAGAGCCCTGTGAGTCTTCCACCTAGCCTAGCCATCTGAGCAGTGCAGAGAGACACAGAAGGAGAGCCCTGTGAGTCTAGCACCTAGCCTAGCCAAGCTATCTGAGCACTGCATTGAGGGACAGAAGGAGAGAGAGCCCTGTGAGCCTAGCACCTAGCCTAGCCTAGCTATCTGAGCACTGCAGAGAGAGACAGAAGCAGAGAGAGCCCTGTGAGTCTAGCACCTAGCCTAGCTATCTGAGCACTGCAGAGAGAGACAGAAGGAGAGAGAGCCCTGTGAGCCTAGCACCTAGTCTAGCCTAGCTATATGAGCACTGCAGTGAGGGACAGAAGGAGAGCCCTGTGAGCCTAGCACCTAGCCTAGCTGTCTGAGCACTGCAGAGAGAGACAGAAGGAGAGAGAGCCCTGTGAGCCTAGCACCTAGCCTAGCTATCTGAGCACTGCACAGAGGGACAGAAGGAAAGAGAGCCCTGTGAGTCTTCCACCTAGCCTAGCCATCTGAGCACTGCAGAGAGAGAGCCCTGTGAGTCTAGCACCTAGCCTAGCCTAGCTATATGAGCACTGCAGAGAGGAACAGAAGGAGAGCGAGCCCTGTGGGCCAGCACCTAGCCTAGCTGTCTGAGCACTGCAGAGAGAGACAGAAGGAGAGAAAGACCTGTGAGCCTAGCACCTGGCCTAGCTATCTGAGCACTGCAGAGAGAGACAGAAGGAGAGCCCTGTGAGTCTAGCACCTAGCCTAGCTATCTGAGCACTGCATTGAGGGACAGAAGGAGAGAGAGCCCTGTGAGCCTAGCACCTAGCCTAGCCTAGCTATCTGAGCACTGCAGAGAGAGACAGAAGCAGAGAGAGCCCTGTGAGTCTAGCACCTAGCCTAGCTATCTGAGCACTGCAGAGAGAGACAGAAGGAGAGAGAGCCCTGTGAGCCTAGCACCTAGTCTAGCCTAGCTATATGAGCACTGCAGTGAGGGACAGAAGGAGAGCCCTGTGAGCCTAGCACCTAGCCTAGCTATCTGAGCACTACAGAGAGAGAGCCCTGTGAGTCTAGCACCTAGCCTAGCCTAGCTATATGAGCACTGCAGAGAGGAACAGAAGGAGAGCGAGCCCTGTGAGCCTAGCACCTAGCCTAGCTATCTGAGCACTACAGAGAGAGAGCCCTGTGAGTCTAGCACCTAGCCTAGCCTAGCTATATGAGCACTGCAGAGAGGAACAGAAGGAGAGCGAGCCCTGTGGGCCAGCACCTAGCCTAGCTGTCTGAGCACTGCAGAGAGAGACAGAAGGAGAGAAAGACCTGTGAGCCTAGCACCTGGCCTAGCTATCTGAGCACTGCAGAGAGAGACAGAAGGAGAGCCCTGTGAGTCTAGCACCTAGCCTAGCCTAGCTATCTGAGCACTGCATTGAGGGACAGAAGGAGAGAGAGCCCTGTGAGTCTTCCACCTAGCCTAGCCATCTGAGCAGTGCAGAGAGACACAGAAGGAGAGCCCTGTGAGCCTAGCACCTAGCCTAGCTATCTGAGCACTGCAGAGGGAGACAGAAGGAGAGAAAGACCTGTGAGCCTAGCACCTGGCCTAGCTATCTGAGCACTGCAGAGAGAGACAGAAGGAGAGCCCTGTGAGTCTAGCACCTAGCCTAGCCTAGCTATCTGAGCACTGCATTGAGGGACAGAAGGAGAGAGAGCCCTGTGAACCTAGCCTAGCCTAGCTATCTGAGCACTGCAGAGAGAGCCCTGTGAGTCTAGCACCTAGCCTAGCTATCTGAGCACTGCAGAGAGAGACAGAAGGAGAGAGAGCCCTGTGAGCCTAGCACCTAGTCTAGCCTAGCTATATGAGCACTGCAGTGAGGGACAGAAGGAGAGCCCTGTGAGCCTAGCACCTAGCCTAGCTGTCTGAGCACTGCAGAGAGAGACAGAAGGAGAGAGAGCCCTGTGAGCCTAGCACATAGCCTAGCTATCTGAGCACTGCAGAGAGGGACAGAAGGAAAGAGAGCCCTGTGAGTCTTCCACCTAGCCTAGCCTAGCTATCTGAGCACTGCAGATAGAGACAGAAGGAGAGAGAGCCCTGTGAGCCTAGCACCTAGCCTAGCTATCTGAGCACTGCACAGAGGGACAGAAGGAAAGAGAGCCCTGTGAGTCTTCCACCTAGCCTAGCCATCTGAGCACTGCAGAGAGAGAGCCCTGTGAGTCTAGCACCTAGCCTAGCCTAGCTATATGAGCACTGCAGAGAGGAACAGAAGGAGAGCGAGCCCTGTGGGCCAGCACCTAGCCTAGCTGTCTGAGCACTGCAGAGAGAGACAGAAGGAGAGAAAGACCTGTGAGCCTAGCACCTAGCCAAGCCTAGCTATCTGAGCACTGCAGAGAGAGACAGAAGGAGAGAGAGCCCTGTGAGCCTAGCACCTAGCCTAGCTATCTGAGCACTACAGAGAGAGAGCCCTGTGAGTCTAGCACCTAGCCTAGCCTAGCTATATGAGCACTGCAGAGAGGAACAGAAGGAGAGCGAGCCCTGTGGGCCTAGCACCTAGCCTAGCTGTCTGAGCACTGCAGAGAGAGACAGAAGGAAAGAGAGCCCTGTGAGTCTTCCACCTAGCCTAGCTATCTGAGCAGTGCAGAGAGACACAGAAGGAGAGCCCTGTGAGCCTAGCACCTAGCCTAGCTATCTGAGCACTGCAGAGGGAGACAGAAGGAGAGAAAGACCTGTGAGCCTAGCACCTGGCCTAGCTATCTGAGCACTGCAGAGAGACACAGAAGGAGAGCCCTGTGAGCCTAGCACATAGCCTAGCCATCTGTGCACTGCTGTGAGACACAGAAGGAGAGCCCTGTGAGCCTAGCACCTAGCCTAGCTATCTGAGCACCGCAGAGAGGGACAGAAGGAAAGAGAGCCCTGTGAGTCTTCCACCTAGCCTAGCCATCTGAGCACTGCAGAGAGACACAGAAGGAGAGCCCTGTGAGCCTAGCTATCTGAGCACTGCAGAGGGAGACAGAAGGAGAGAAAGACCTGTGAGCCTAGCACCTAGCCAAGCCTAGCTATCTGAGCACTGCAGAGAGGGACAGAAGGAAAGAGAGCCCTGTGAGTCTTCCACCTAGCCTAGCAATCTGAGCACTGCTGTGAGACACAGAAGGAGAGCCCTGTGAGCCTAGCACCTAGCCTAGCTATCTGAGCACCGCAGAGAGGGACAGAAGGAGAGAGAGCCCTGTGAGCCTAGCACCTAGCCTAGCCTAGCTATCTGAGCACTGCAGAGAGAGACAGAAGCAGAGAGAGCCCTGTGAGTCTAGCACCTAGCCTAGCTGTCTGAGCACTGCAGAGAGGGACAGAAGGAAAGAGAGCCCTGTGAGTCTTCCACCTAGCCTAGCTATCTGAGCACTGCAGATAGAGACAGAAGGAGAGAGAGCCCTGTGAGCCTAGCACCTAGCCTAGCTATCTGAGCACTGCACAGAGGGACAGAAGGAAAGAGAGCCCTGTGAGTCTGCCATCTGAGCACTGCAGAGAGAGAGCCCTGTGAGTCTAGCACCTAGCCTAGCCTAGCTATATGAGCACTGCAGAGAGGAACAGAAGGAGAGCGAGCCCTGTGGGCCAGCACCTAGCCTAGCTGTCTGAGCACTGCAGAGAGAGACAGAAGGAGAGAAAGACCTGTGACCCTAGCACCTAGCCAAGCCTAGCTATCTGAGCACTACAGAGAGAGAGCCCTGTGAGTCTAGCACCTAGCCTAGCCTAGCTATATGAGCACTGCAGAGAGGAACAGAAGGAGAGCGAGCCCTGTGGGCCAGCACCTAGCCTAGCTGTCTGAGCACTGTAGAGAGAGACAGAAGGAGAGAGAGCCCTGTGAGCCTAGCACATAGCCTAGCTATCTGAGCACGGCAGAGAGGGACAGAAGGAAAGAGAGCCCTGTGAGTCTTCCACCTAGCCTAGCTATCTGAGCACTACAGAGAGAGAGCCCTGTGAGTCTAGCACCTAGCCTAGCCTAGCTATGTGAGCACTGCAGAGAGGAACAGAAGGAGAGCGAGCCCTGTGGGCCAGCACCTAGCCTAGCTGTCTGAGCACTGCAGAGAGAGACAGAAGGAGAGAAAGACCTGTGAGCCTAGCACCTGGTCTAGCTATCTGAGCACTGCAGAGAGAGACAGAAGGAGAGCCCTGTGAGTCTAGCACCTAGCCTAGCTATCTGAGCACTGCATTGAGGGACAGAAGGAGAGAGAGCCCTGTGAGTCTTCCACCTAGCCTAGCCATCTGAGCAGTGCAGAGAGAAACAGAAGGAGAGCCCTGTGAGTCTAGCACCTAGCCTAGCCAAGCTATCTGAGCACTGCATTGAGGGACAGAAGGAGAGAGAGCCCTGTGAGCCTAGCACCTAGCCTAGCCTAGCTATCTGAGCACTGCAGAGAGAGACAGAAGCAGAGAGAGCCCTGTGAGTCTAGCACCTAGCCTAGCTATCTGAGCACTGCAGAGAGAGACAGAAGGAGAGAGAGCCCTGTGAGCCTAGCACCTAGTCTAGCCTAGCTATATGAGCACTGCAGTGAGGGACAGAAGGAGAGCCCTGTGAGCCTAGCACCTAGCCTAGCTGTCTGAGCACTGCAGAGAGAGACAGAAGGAGAGAGAGCCCTGTGAGCCTAGCACCTAGCCTAGCTATCTGAGCACTGCACAGAGGGACAGAAGGAAAGAGAGCCCTGTGAGTCTTCCACCTAGCCTAGCCATCTGAGCACTGCAGAGAGAGAGCCCTGTGGGTCTAGCACCTAGCCTAGCCTAGCTATATGAGCACTGCAGAGAGGAACAGAAGGAGTGCAAGCTCTGTGGGCCAGCACCTAGCCTAGCTGTCTGAGCACTGCAGAGAGAGACAGAAGGAGAGAAAGACCTGTGAGCCTAGCACCTAGCCAAGCCTAGCTATCTGAGCACTGCAGAGAGAGACAGAAGGAGAGAGAGCCCTGTGAGCCTAGCACCTAGCCTAGCTATCTGAGCACGACAGAGAGAGAGCCCTGTGAGTCTAGCACCTAGCCTAGCCTAGCTATATGAGCACTGCAGAGAGGAACAGAAGGAGAGCGAGCCCTGTGGGCCTAGCACCTAGCCTAGCTGTCTGAGCACTGCAGAGAGAGACAGAAGGAGCGAGAGCCCTGTGAGCCTAGCACATAGCCTAGCTATCTGAGCACGGCAGAGAGGGACAGAAGGAAAGAGAGCCCTGTGAGTCTTCCACCTAGCCTAGCTATCTGAGCACTGCAGAGGGAGACAGAAGGAGAGAAAGACCTGTGAGCCTAGCACCTGGCCTAGCTATCTGAGCACTGCAGAGAGACACAGAAGGAGAGCCCTGTGAGCCTAGCACATAGCCTAGCCATCTGTGCACTGCTGTGAGACACAGAAGGAGAGCCCTGTGAGCCTAGCACCTAGCCTAGCTATCTGAGCACTGCAGAGGGAGACAGAAGGAGAGAAAGACCTGTGAGCCTAGCACCTAGCCAAGCCTAGCTATCTGAGCACTGCAGAGAGAGACAGAAGGAGAGAGAGCCCTGTGGGTCTAGCACCTAGCCTAGCTATCTGAGCACTACAGAGAGAGAGCCCTGTGAGTCTAGCACCTAGCCTAGCCTAGCTATATGAGCACTGCAGAGAGGAACAGAAGGAGAGCGAGTCCTGTGGGCCAGCACCTAGCCTAGCTGTCTGAGCACTGCAGAGAGAGACAGAAGGAGAGAAAGACCTGTGAGCCTAGCACCTAGCCAAGCCTAGCTATCTGAGCACTGCAGAGAGAGACAGAAGGAGAGAAAGACCTGTGAGCCTAGCACCTAGCCAAGCCTAGCTATATGAGCACTGCAGTGAGGGACAGAAGGAGAGCCCTGTGAGCCTAGCACCTAGCCTAGCTGTCTGAGCACTGCAGAGAGAGACAGAAGGAGAGAGAGCCCTGTGAGCCTAGCACATAGCCTAGCTATCTGAGCACTGCAGAGAGGGACAGAAGGAAAGAGAGCCCTGTGAGTCTTCCACCTAGCCTAGCCTAGCTATCTGAGCACTGCAGATAGAGACAGAAGGAGAGAGAGCCCTGTGAGCCTAGCACCTAGCCTAGCTATCTGAGCACTGCACAGAGGGACAGAAGGAAAGAGAGCCCTGTGAGTCTTCCACCTAGCCTAGCCATCTGAGCACTGCAGAGAGACACAGAAGGAGAGCCCTGTGAGCCTAGCACCTAGCCTAGCTATCTGAGCACTGCAGAGGGAGACAGAAGGAGAGAAAGACCTGTGAGCCTAGCACCTAGCCAAGCTAGCTATCTGAGCACTGCAGAGAGAGACAGAAGGAGAGAGAGCCCTGTGAGCCTAGCACCTAGCCTAGCTATCTGAGCACTGCATTGAGGGACAGAAGGAGAGAGAGCCCTGTGAGTCTTCCACCTAGCCTAGCCATCTGAGCAGTGCAGAGAGAAACAGAAGGAGAGCCCTGTGAGTCTAGCACCTAGCCTAGCCAAGCTATCTGAGCACTGCATTGAGGGACAGAAGGAGAGAGAGCCCTGTGAGCCTAGCACCTAGCCTAGCCTAGCTATCTGAGCACTGCAGAGAGGGACAGAAGGAAAGAGAGCCCTGTGAGTCTTCCACCTAGCCTAGCCTAGCTATCTGAGCACTGCAGATAGAGACAGAAGGAGAGAGAGCCCTGTGAGCCTAGCACCTAGCCTAGCTATCTGAGCACTGCACAGAGGGACAGAAGGAAAGAGAGCCCTGTGAGTCTTCCACCTAGCCTAGCCATCTGAGCACTGCAGAGAGACACAGAAGGAGAGCCCTGTGAGCCTAGCACCTAGCCTAGCTATCTGAGCACTGCAGAGGGAGACAGAAGGAGAGAAAGACCTGTGAGCCTAGCACCTAGCCAAGCCTAGCTATCTGAGCACTGCAGAGAGAGACAGAAGGAGAGAGAGCCCTGTGAGCCTAGCACCTAGCCTAGCTATCTGAGCACTGCAGAGAGAGACAGAAGGAGAGAAAGACCTGTGAGCCTAGCACCTAGCCAAGCCTAGCTATCTGAGCACTGCAGAGAGAGACAGAAGGAGAGAGAGCCCCGTGAGCCTAGCACCTAGCCTAGCTATCTGAGCACTACAGAGAGAGAGCCCTGTGAGTCTAGCACCTAGCCTAGCCTAGCTATATGAGCACTGCAGAGAGGAACAGAAGGAGAGCGAGCCCTGTGGGCCTAGCACCTAGCCTAGCTGTCTGAGCACTGCAGAGAGAGACAGAAGGAGAGAGAGCCCTGTGAGCCTAGCACATAGCCTAGCTATCTGAAGAAGGAAAGAGAGCCCTGTGAGTCTTCCACCTAGCCTAGCCATCTGAGCAGTGCAGAGAGACACAGAAGGAGAGAGCCCTGTGAGCCTAGCACCTAGCCTAGCTATCTGAGCACTGCAGAGGGAGACAGAAGGAGAGAAAGACCTGTGAGCCTAGCACATGGCCTAGCTATCTGAGCACTGCAGAGAGACACAGAAGGAGAGCCCTGTGAGCCTAGCACCTAGCCTAGCTATCTGAGCACTGCAGAGGGAGACAGAAGGAGAGAAAGACCTGTGAGCCTAGCACCTAGCCACGCCTAGCTATCTGAGCACTGCAGAGAGACACAGAAGGAGAGCCCTGTGAGCCTAGCACATAGCCTAGCCATCTGTGCACTGCTGTGAGACACAGAAGGAGAGCCCTGTGAGCCTAGCACCTAGCCTAGCTATCTGAGCACCGCAGAGAGGGACAGAAGGAAAGAGAGCCCTGTGAGTCTTCCACCTAGCCTAGCCATCTGAGCACTGCAGAGAGACACAGAAGGAGAGCCCTGTGAGCCTAGCACCTAGCCTAGCTATCTGAGCACTGCAGAGGGAGACAGAAGGAGAGAAAGACCTGTGAGCCTAGCACCTGGCCTAGCTATCTGAGCACTGCAGAGAGACACAGAAGGAGAGCCCTGTGAGCCTAGCACATAGCCTAGCCATCTGTGCACTGCTGTGAGACACAGAAGGAGAGCCCTGTGAGCCTAGCACCTAGCCTAGCTATCTGAGCACCGCAGAGAGGGACAGAAGGAAAGAGAGCCCTGTGAATCTTCCACCTAGCCTAGCCATCTGAGCACTGCAGAGAGACACAGAAGGAGAGCCCTGTGAGCCTAGCACCTAGCCTAGCTATCTGAGCACTGCAGAGGGAGACAGAAGGAGAGAAAGACCTGTGAGCCTAGCACCTGGCCTAGCTATCTGAGCACTGCAGAGAGAGACAGAAGGAGAGCCCTGTGAGTCTAGCACCTAGCCTAGCCTAGCTATCTGAGCACTGCATTGAGGGACAGAAGGAGAGAGAGCCCTGTGAGTCTTCCACCTAGCCTAGCCATCTGAGCAGTGCAGAGAGACACAGAAGGAGAGCCCTGTGAGCCTAGCACCTAGCCTAGCTATCTGAGCACTGCAGAGGGAGACAGAAGGAGAGAAAGACCTGTGAGCCTAGCACCTGGCTTGGTATCTGAGCACTGCAGAGAGAGATAGAAGGAGAGCCCTGTGAGTCTAGCACCTAGCCTAGCCTAGCTATCTGAGCACTGCATTGAGGGACAGAAGGAGAGAGAGCCCTGTGAGCCTAGCACCTAGCCTAGCTATATGAGCACTGCAGTGAGAGACAGAAGGAGCGAGAGCCCTGTGAGCCTAGCACATAGCCTAGCTATCTGAGCACGGCAGAGAGGGACAGAAGGAAAGAGAGCCCTGTGAGTCTTCCACCTAGCCTAGCTATCTGAGCACTGCAGAGGGAGACAGAAGGAGAGAAAGACCTGTGAGCCTAGCACCTGGCCTAGCTATCTGAGCACTGCAGAGAGACACAGAAGGAGAGCCCTGTGAGCCTAGCACATAGCCTAGCCATCTGTGCACTGCTGTGAGACACAGAAGGAGAGCCCTGTGAGCCTAGCACCTAGCCTAGCTATCTGAGCACTGCAGAGGGAGACAGAAGGAGAGAAAGACCTGTGAGCCTAGCACCTAGCCAAGCCTAGCTATCTGAGCACTGCAGAGAGAGACAGAAGGAGAGAGAGCCCTGTGGGTCTAGCACCTAGCCTAGCTATCTGAGCACTACAGAGAGAGAGCCCTGTGAGTCTAGCACCTAGCCTAGCCTAGCTATATGAGCACTGCAGAGAGGAACAGAAGGAGAGCGAGTCCTGTGGGCCAGCACCTAGCCTAGCTGTCTGAGCACTGCAGAGAGAGACAGAAGGAGAGAAAGACCTGTGAGCCTAGCACCTAGCCAAGCCTAGCTATCTGAGCACTGCAGAGAGAGACAGAAGGAGAGAAAGACCTGTGAGCCTAGCACCTAGCCAAGCCTAGCTATATGAGCACTGCAGTGAGGGACAGAAGGAGAGCCCTGTGAGCCTAGCACCTAGCCTAGCTGTCTGAGCACTGCAGAGAGAGACAGAAGGAGAGAGAGCCCTGTGAGCCTAGCACATAGCCTAGCTATCTGAGCACTGCAGAGAGGGACAGAAGGAAAGAGAGCCCTGTGAGTCTTCCACCTAGCCTAGCCTAGCTATCTGAGCACTGCAGATAGAGACAGAAGGAGAGAGAGCCCTGTGAGCCTAGCACCTAGCCTAGCTATCTGAGCACTGCACAGAGGGACAGAAGGAAAGAGAGCCCTGTGAGTCTTCCACCTAGCCTAGCCATCTGAGCACTGCAGAGAGACACAGAAGGAGAGCCCTGTGAGCCTAGCACCTAGCCTAGCTATCTGAGCACTGCAGAGGGAGACAGAAGGAGAGAAAGACCTGTGAGCCTAGCACCTAGCCAAGCCTAGCTATCTGAGCACTGCAGAGAGAGACAGAAGGAGAGAGAGCCCTGTGAGCCTAGCACCTAGCCTAGCTATCTGAGCACTGCATTGAGGGACAGAAGGAGAGAGAGCCCTGTGAGTCTTCCACCTAGCCTAGCCATCTGAGCAGTGCAGAGAGAAACAGAAGGAGAGCCCTGTGAGTCTAGCACCTAGCCTAGCCAAGCTATCTGAGCACTGCATTGAGGGACAGAAGGAGAGAGAGCCCTGTGAGCCTAGCACCTAGCCTAGCCTAGCTATCTGAGCACTGCAGAGAGAGACAGAAGCAGAGAGAGCCCTGTGAGTCTAGCACCTAGCCTAGCTATCTGAGCACTGCAGAGAGAGACAGAAGGAGAGAGAGCCCTGTGAGCCTAGCACCTAGTCTAGCCTAGCTATATGAGCACTGCAGTGAGGGACAGAAGGAGAGCCCTGTGAGCCTAGCACCTAGCCTAGCTGTCTGAGCACTGCAGAGAGAGACAGAAGGAGAGAGAGCCCTGTGAGCCTAGCACCTAGCCTAGCTATCTGAGCACTGCACAGAGGGACAGAAGGAAAGAGAGCCCTGTGAGTCTTCCACCTAGCCTAGCTATATGAGCACTGCAGAGAGGAACAGAAGGAGTGCGAGCTCTGTGGGCCAGCACCTAGCCTAGCTGTCTGAGCACTGCAGAGAGAGACAGAAGGAGAGAAAGACCTGTGAGCCTAGCACCTAGCCAAGCCTAGCTATCTGAGCACTGCAGAGAGAGACAGAAGGAGAGAGAGCCCTGTGAGCCTAGCACCTAGCCTAGCTATCTGAGCACGACAGAGAGAGAGCCCTGTGAGTCTAGCACCTAGCCTAGCCTAGCTATATGAGCACTGCAGAGAGGAACAGAAGGAGAGCGAGCCCTGTGGGCCTAGCACCTAGCCTAGCTGTCTGAGCACTGCAGAGAGAGACAGAAGGAGCGAGAGCCCTGTGAGCCTAGCACATAGCCTAGCTATCTGAGCACGGCAGAGAGGGACAGAAGGAAAGAGAGCCCTGTGAGTCTTCCACCTAGCCTAGCTATCTGAGCACTGCAGAGGGAGACAGAAGGAGAGAAAGACCTGTGAGCCTAGCACCTGGCCTAGCTATCTGAGCACTGCAGAGAGACACAGAAGGAGAGCCCTGTGAGCCTAGCACATAGCCTAGCCATCTGTGCACTGCTGTGAGACACAGAAGGAGAGCCCTGTGAGCCTAGCACCTAGCCTAGCTATCTGAGCACTGCAGAGGGAGACAGAAGGAGAGAAAGACCTGTGAGCCTAGCACCTAGCCAAGCCTAGCTATCTGAGCACTGCAGAGAGAGACAGAAGGAGAGAGAGCCCTGTGGGTCTAGCACCTAGCCTAGCTATCTGAGCACTACAGAGAGAGAGCCCTGTGAGTCTAGCACCTAGCCTAGCCTAGCTATATGAGCACTGCAGAGAGGAACAGAAGGAGAGCGAGCCCTGTGGGCCTAGCACCTAGCCTAGCTGTCTGAGCACTGGAGAGAGAGCCCTGTGAGCCTAGCACATAGCCTAGCTATCTGAGCACGGCAGAGAGGGACAGAAGGAAAGAGAGCCCTGTGAGTCTTCCACCTAGCCTAGCCATCTGAGCAGTGCAGAGAGACACAGAAGGAGAGCCCTGTGAGCCTAGCACCTAGCCTAGCTATCTGAGCACTGCAGAGGGAGACAGAAGGAGAGAAAGACCTGTGAGCCTAGCACCTGGCCTAGCTATCTGAGCACTGCAGAGAGAGACAGAAGGAGAGCCCTGTGAGTCTAGCACCTAGCCTAGCCTAGCTATCTGAGCACTGCATTGAGGGACAGAAGGAGAGAGAGCCCTGTGAGTCTTCCACCTAGCCTAGCCATCTGAGCAGTGCAGAGAGACACAGAAGGAGAGCCCTGTGAGCCTAGCACCTAGCCTAGCTATCTGAGCACTGCAGAGGGAGACAGAAGGAGAGAAAGACCTGTGAGCCTAGCACCTGGCTTGGTATCTGAGCACTGCAGAGAGAGATAGAAGGAGAGCCCTGTGAGTCTAGCACCTAGCCTAGCCTAGCTATCTGAGCACTGCATTGAGGGACAGAAGGAGAGAGAGCCCTGTGAGCCTAGCACCTAGCCTAGCTATATGAGCACTGCAGTGAGGGACAGAAGGAGAGCCCTGTGAGCCTAGCACCTAGCCTAGCTGTCTGAGCACTGCAGAGAGAGACAGAAGGAGAGAGAGCCCTGTGAGCCTAGCACATAGCCTAGCTATCTGAGCACTGCAGAGAGGGACAGAAGGAAAGAGAGCCCTGTGAGTCTTCCACCTAGCCTAGCCTAGCTATCTGAGCACTGCAGATAGAGACAGAAGGAGAGAGAGCCCTGTGAGCCTAGCACCTAGCCTAGCTATCTGAGCACTGCACAGAGGGACAGAAGGAAAGAGAGCCCTGTGAGTCTTCCACCTAGCCTAGCCATCTGAGCACTGCAGAGAGACACAGAAGGAGAGCCCTGTGAGCCTAGCACCTAGCCTAGCTATCTGAGCACTGCAGAGGGAGACAGAAGGAGAGAAAGACCTGTGAGCCTAGCACCTAGCCAAGCCTAGCTATCTGAGCACTGCAGAGAGAGACAGAAGGAGAGAGAGCCCTGTGAGCCTAGCACCTAGCCTAGCTATCTGAGCACTGCAGAGAGAGACAGAAGGAGAGAAAGACCTGTGAGCCTAGCACCTAGCCAAGCCTAGCTATCTGAGCACTGCAGAGAGAGACAGAAGGAGAGAGAGCCCCGTGAGCCTAGCACCTAGCCTAGCTATCTGAGCACTACAGAGAGAGAGCCCTGTGAGTCTAGCACCTAGCCTAGCCTAGCTATATGAGCACTGCAGAGAGGAACAGAAGGAGAGCGAGCCCTGTGGGCCTAGCACCTAGCCTAGCTGTCTGAGCACTGCAGAGAGAGACAGAAGGAGAGAGAGCCCTGTGAGCCTAGCACATAGCCTAGCTATCTGAAGAAGGAAAGAGAGCCCTGTGAGTCTTCCACCTAGCCTAGCCATCTGAGCAGTGCAGAGAGACACAGAAGGAGAGCCCTGTGAGCCTAGCACCTAGCCTAGCTATCTGAGCACTGCAGAGGGAGACAGAAGGAGAGAAAGACCTGTGAGCCTAGCACATGGCCTAGCTATCTGAGCACTGCAGAGAGACACAGAAGGAGAGCCCTGTGAGCCTAGCACCTAGCCTAGCTATCTGAGCACTGCAGAGGGAGACAGAAGGAGAGAAAGACCTGTGAGCCTAGCACCTAGCCACGCCTAGCTATCTGAGCACTGCAGAGAGACACAGAAGGAGAGCCCTGTGAGCCTAGCACATAGCCTAGCCATCTGTGCACTGCTGTGAGACACAGAAGGAGAGCCCTGTGAGCCTAGCACCTAGCCTAGCTATCTGAGCACCGCAGAGAGGGACAGAAGTAAAGAGAGCCCTGTGAGTCTTCCACCTAGCCTAGCCATCTGAGCACTGCAGAGAGACACAGAAGGAGAGCCCTGTGAGCCTAGCACCTAGCCTAGCTATCTGAGCACTGCAGAGGGAGACAGAAGGAGAGAAAGACCTGTGAGCCTAGCACCTGGCCTAGCTATCTGAGCACTGCAGAGAGACACAGAAGGAGAGCCCTGTGAGCCTAGCACATAGCCTAGCCATCTGTGCACTGCTGTGAGACACAGAAGGAGAGCCCTGTGAGCCTAGCACCTAGCCTAGCTATCTGAGCACCGCAGAGAGGGACAGAAGGAAAGAGAGCCCTGTGAATCTTCCACCTAGCCTAGCCATCTGAGCACTGCAGAGAGACACAGAAGGAGAGCCCTGTGAGCCTAGCACCTAGCCTAGCTATCTGAGCACTGCAGAGGGAGACAGAAGGAGAGAAAGACCTGTGAGCCTAGCACCTGGCCTAGCTATCTGAGCACTGCAGAGAGAGACAGAAGGAGAGCCCTGTGAGTCTAGCACCTAGCCTAGCCTAGCTATCTGAGCACTGCATTGAGGGACAGAAGGAGAGAGAGCCCTGTGAGTCTTCCACCTAGCCTAGCCATCTGAGCAGTGCAGAGAGACACAGAAGGAGAGCCCTGTGAGCCTAGCACCTAGCCTAGCTATCTGAGCACTGCAGAGGGAGACAGAAGGAGAGAAAGACCTGTGAGCCTAGCACCTGGCTTGGTATCTGAGCACTGCAGAGAGAGATAGAAGGAGAGCCCTGTGAGTCTAGCACCTAGCCTAGCCTAGCTATCTGAGCACTGCATTGAGGGACAGAAGGAGAGAGAGCCCTGTGAGCCTAGCACCTAGCCTAGCTATATGAGCACTGCAGTGAGGGACAGAAGGAGAGCCCTGTGAGCCTAGCACCTAGCCTAGCTGTCTGAGCACTGCAGAGAGAGACAGAAGGAGAGAGAGCCCTGTGAGCCTAGCACATAGCCTAGCTATCTGAGCACTGCAGAGAGGGACAGAAGGAAAGAGAGCCCTGTGAGTCTTCCACCTAGCCTAGCCTAGCTATCTGAGCACTGCAGATAGAGACAGAAGGAGAGAGAGCCCTGTGAGCCTAGCACCTAGCCTAGCTATCTGAGCACTGCACAGAGGGACAGAAGGAAAGAGAGCCCTGTGAGTCTTCCACCTAGCCTAGCCATCTGAGCACTGCAGAGAGACACAGAAGGAGAGCCCTGTGAGCCTAGCACCTAGCCTAGCTATCTGAGCACTGCAGAGGGAGACAGAAGGAGAGAAAGACCTGTGAGCCTAGCACCTAGCCAAGCCTAGCTATCTGAGCACTGCAGAGAGAGACAGAAGGAGAGAGAGCCCTGTGAGCCTAGCACCTAGCCTAGCTATCTGAGCACTGCATTGAGGGACAGAAGGAGAGAGAGCCCTGTGAGTCTTCCACCTAGCCTAGCCATCTGAGCAGTGCAGAGAGAAACAGAAGGAGAGCCCTGTGAGTCTAGCACCTAGCCTAGCCAAGCTATCTGAGCACTGCATTGAGGGACAGAAGGAGAGAGAGCCCTGTGAGCCTAGCACCTAGCCTAGCCTAGCTATCTGAGCACTGCAGAGAGAGACAGAAGCAGAGAGAGCCCTGTGAGTCTAGCACCTAGCCTAGCTATCTGAGCACTGCAGAGAGAGACAGAAGGAGAGAGAGCCCTGTGAGCCTAGCACCTAGTCTAGCCTAGCTATATGAGCACTGCAGTGAGGGACAGAAGGAGAGCCCTGTGAGCCTAGCACCTAGCCTAGCTGTCTGAGCACTGCAGAGAGAGACAGAAGGAGAGAGAGCCCTGTGAGCCTAGCACCTAGCCTAGCTATCTGAGCACTGCACAGAGGGACAGAAGGAAAGAGAGCCCTGTGAGTCTTCCACCTAGCCTAGCTATATGAGCACTGCAGAGAGGAACAGAAGGAGTGCGAGCTCTGTGGGCCAGCACCTAGCCTAGCTGTCTGAGCACTGCAGAGAGAGACAGAAGGAGAGAAAGACCTGTGAGCCTAGCACCTAGCCAAGCCTAGCTATCTGAGCACTGCAGAGAGAGACAGAAGGAGAGAGAGCCCTGTGAGCCTAGCACCTAGCCTAGCTATCTGAGCACGACAGAGAGAGAGCCCTGTGAGTCTAGCACCTAGCCTAGCCTAGCTATATGAGCACTGCAGAGAGGAACATAAGGAGAGCGAGCCCTGTGGGCCTAGCACCTAGCCTAGCTGTCTGAGCACTGCAGAGAGAGACAGAAGGAGCGAGAGCCCTGTGAGCCTAGCACATAGCCTAGCTATCTGAGCACGGCAGAGAGGGACAGAAGGAAAGAGAGCCCTGTGAGTCTTCCACCTAGCCTAGCTATCTGAGCACTGCAGAGGGAGACAGAAGGAGAGAAAGACCTGTGAGCCTAGCACCTGGCCTAGCTATCTGAGCACTGCAGAGAGACACAGAAGGAGAGCCCTGTGAGCCTAGCACATAGCCTAGCCATCTGTGCACTGCTGTGAGACACAGAAGGAGAGCCCTGTGAGCCTAGCACCTAGCCTAGCTATCTGAGCACTGCAGAGGGAGACAGAAGGAGAGAAAGACCTGTGAGCCTAGCACCTAGCCAAGCCTAGCTATCTGAGCACTGCAGAGAGAGACAGAAGGAGAGAGAGCCCTGTGAGCCTAGCACCTAGCCTAGCTATCTGAGCACTACAGAGAGAGAGCCCTGTGAGTCTAGCACCTAGCCTAGCCTAGCTATATGAGCACTGCAGAGAGGAACAGAAGGAGAGCGAGCCCTGTGGGCCAGCACCTAGCCTAGCTGTCTGAGCACTGCAGAGAGAGACAGAAGGAGAGAAAGACCTGTGAGCCTAGCACCTAGCCAAGCCTAGCTATCTGAGCACTGCAGAGAGAGACAGAAGGAGAGAGAGCCCCGTGAGCCTAGCACCTAGCCTAGCTATCTGAGCACTACAGAGAGAGAGCCCTGTGAGTCTAGCACCTAGCCTAGCCTAGCTATATGAGCACTGCAGAGAGGAACAGAAGGAGAGCGAGCCCTGTGGGCCTAGCACCTAGCCTAGCTGTCTGAGCACTGGAGAGAGAGCCCTGTGAGCCTAGCACATAGCCTAGCTATCTGAGCACGGCAGAGAGGGACAGAAGGAAAGAGAGCCCTGTGAGTCTTCCACCTAGCCTAGCCATCTGAGCAGTGCAGAGAGACACAGAAGGAGAGCCCTGTGAGCCTAGCACCTAGCCTAGCTATCTGAGCACTGCAGAGGGAGACAGAAGGAGAGAAAGACCTGTGAGCCTAGCACCTGGCCTAGCTATCTGAGCACTGCAGAGAGAGACAGAAGGAGAGCCCTGTGAGTCTAGCACCTAGCCTAGCCTAGCTATCTGAGCACTGCATTGAGGGACAGAAGGAGAGAGAGCCCTGTGAGTCTTCCACCTAGCCTAGCCATCTGAGCAGTGCAGAGAGACACAGAAGGAGAGCCCTGTGAGCCTAGCACCTAGCCTAGCTATCTGAGCACTGCAGAGGGAGACAGAAGGAGAGAAAGACCTGTGAGCCTAGCACCTGGCTTGGTATCTGAGCACTGCAGAGAGAGATAGAAGGAGAGCCCTGTGAGTCTAGCACCTAGCCTAGCCTAGCTATCTGAGCACTGCATTGAGGGACAGAAGGAGAGAGAGCCCTGTGAGCCTAGCACCTAGCCTAGCTATATGAGCACTGCAGTGAGGGACAGAAGGAGAGCCCTGTGAGCCTAGCACCTAGCCTAGCTGTCTGAGCACTGCAGAGAGAGACAGAAGGAGAGAGAGCCCTGTGAGCCTAGCACATAGCCTAGCTATCTGAGCACTGCAGAGAGGGACAGAAGGAAAGAGAGCCCTGTGAGTCTTCCACCTAGCCTAGCCTAGCTATCTGAGCACTGCAGATAGAGACAGAAGGAGAGAGAGCCCTGTGAGCCTAGCACCTAGCCTAGCTATCTGAGCACTGCACAGAGGGACAGAAGGAAAGAGAGCCCTGTGAGTCTTCCACCTAGCCTAGCCATCTGAGCACTGCAGAGAGACACAGAAGGAGAGCCCTGTGAGCCTAGCACCTAGCCTAGCTATCTGAGCACTGCAGAGGGAGACAGAAGGAGAGAAAGACCTGTGAGCCTAGCACCTAGCCAAGCCTAGCTATCTGAGCACTGCAGAGAGAGACAGAAGGAGAGAGAGCCCTGTGAGCCTAGCACCTAGCCTAGCTATCTGAGCACTACAGAGAGAGAGCCCTGTGAGTCTAGCACCTAGCCTAGCCTAGCTATATGAGCACTGCAGAGAGGAACAGAAGGAGAGCGAGCCCTGTGGGCCAGCACCTAGCCTAGCTGTCTGAGCACTGCAGAGAGAGACAGAAGGAGAGAAAGACCTGTGAGCCTAGCACCTAGCCAAGCCTAGCTATCTGAGCACTGCAGAGAGAGACAGAAGGAGAGAGAGCCCCGTGAGCCTAGCACCTAGCCTAGCTATCTGAGCACTACAGAGAGAGAGCCCTGTGAGTCTAGCACCTAGCCTAGCCTAGCTATATGAGCACTGCAGAGAGGAACAGAAGGAGAGCGAGCCCTGTGGGCCTAGCACCTAGCCTAGCTGTCTGAGCACTGCAGAGAGAGACAGAAGGAGAGAGAGCCCTGTGAGCCTAGCACATAGCCTAGCTATCTGAAGAAGGAAAGAGAGCCCTGTGAGTCTTCCACCTAGCCTAGCCATCTGAGCAGTGCAGAGAGACACAGAAGGAGAGCCCTGTGAGCCTAGCACCTAGCCTAGCTATCTGAGCACTGCAGAGGGAGACAGAAGGAGAGAAAGACCTGTGAGCCTAGCACATGGCCTAGCTATCTGAGCACTGCAGAGAGACACAGAAGGAGAGCCCTGTGAGCCTAGCACCTAGCCTAGCTATCTGAGCACTGCAGAGGGAGACAGAAGGAGAGAAAGACCTGTGAGCCTAGCACCTAGCCACGCCTAGCTATCTGAGCACTGCAGAGAGACACAGAAGGAGAGCCCTGTGAGCCTAGCACATAGCCTAGCCATCTGTGCACTGCTGTGAGACACAGAAGGAGAGCCCTGTGAGCCTAGCACCTAGCCTAGCTATCTGAGCACCGCAGAGAGGGACAGAAGGAAAGAGAGCCCTGTGAGTCTTCCACCTAGCCTAGCCATCTGAGCACTGCAGAGAGACACAGAAGGAGAGCCCTGTGAGCCTAGCACCTAGCCTAGCTATCTGAGCACTGCAGAGGGAGACAGAAGGAGAGAAAGACCTGTGAGCCTAGCACCTGGCCTAGCTATCTGAGCACTGCAGAGAGACACAGAAGGAGAGCCCTGTGAGCCTAGCACATAGCCTAGCCATCTGTGCACTGCTGTGAGACACAGAAGGAGAGCCCTGTGAGCCTAGCACCTAGCCTAGCTATCTGAGCACCGCAGAGAGGGACAGAAGGAAAGAGAGCCCTGTGAATCTTCCACCTAGCCTAGCCATCTGAGCACTGCAGAGAGACACAGAAGGAGAGCCCTGTGAGCCTAGCACCTAGCCTAGCTATCTGAGCACTGCAGAGGGAGACAGAAGGAGAGAAAGACCTGTGAGCCTAGCACCTGGCCTAGCTATCTGAGCACTGCATAGAGACACAGAAGGAGAGCCCTGTGAGCCTAGCACATAGCCTAGCCATCTGTGCACTGCTGTGAGACACAGAAGGAGAGCCCTGTGAGCCTAGCACCTAGCCTAGCTATCTGAGCACCGCAGAGAGGGACAGAAGGAAAGAGAGCCCTGTGAGTCTTCCACCTAGCCTAGCCATCTGAGCACTGCAGAGAGACACAGAAGGAGAGCCCTGTGAGCCTAGCACCTAGCCTAGCTATCTGAGCACTGCAGAGGGAGACAGAAGGAGAGAAAGACCTGTGAGCCTAGCACCTAGCCACGCCTAGCTATCTGAGCACTGCAGAGAGACACAGAAGGAGAGCCCTGTGAGCCTAGCACATAGCCTAGCCATCTGTGCACTGCTGTGAGACACAGAAGGAGAGCCCTGTGAGCCTAGCACCTAGCCTAGCTATCTGAGCACCGCAGAGAGGGACAGAAGGAAAGAGAGCCCTGTGAGTCTTCCACCTAGCCTAGCCATCTGAGCACTGCAGAGAGACACAGAAGGAGAGCCCTGTGAGCCTAGCACCTAGCCTAGCTATCTGAGCACTACAGAGAGAGAGCCCTGTGAGTCTAGCACCTAGCCTAGCCTAGCTATATGAGCACTGCAGAGAGGAACAGAAGGAGAGCGAGCCCTGTGGGCCAGCACCTAGCCTAGCTGTCTGAGCACTGCAGAGAGAGACAGAAGGAGAGAAAGACCTGTGAGCCTAGCACCTAGCCAAGCCTAGCTATCTGAGCACTGCAGAGAGAGACAGAAGGAGAGAGAGCCCCGTGAGCCTAGCACCTAGCCTAGCTATCTGAGCACTACAGAGAGAGAGCCCTGTGAGTCTAGCACCTAGCCTAGCCTAGCTATATGAGCACTGCAGAGAGGAACAGAAGGAGAGCGAGCCCTGTGGGCCTAGCACCTAGCCTAGCTGTCTGAGCACTGCAGAGAGAGACAGAAGGAGAGAGAGCCCTGTGAGCCTAGCACATAGCCTAGCTATCTGAAGAAGGAAAGAGAGCCCTGTGAGTCTTCCACCTAGCCTAGCCATCTGAGCAGTGCAGAGAGACACAGAAGGAGAGCCCTGTGAGCCTAGCACCTAGCCTAGCTATCTGAGCACTGCAGAGGGAGACAGAAGGAGAGAAAGACCTGTGAGCCTAGCACATGGCCTAGCTATCTGAGCACTGCAGAGAGACACAGAAGGAGAGCCCTGTGAGCCTAGCACCTAGCCTAGCTATCTGAGCACTGCAGAGGGAGACAGAAGGAGAGAAAGACCTGTGAGCCTAGCACCTAGCCACGCCTAGCTATCTGAGCACTGCAGAGAGACACAGAAGGAGAGCCCTGTGAGCCTAGCACATAGCCTAGCCATCTGTGCACTGCTGTGAGACACAGAAGGAGAGCCCTGTGAGCCTAGCACCTAGCCTAGCTATCTGAGCACCGCAGAGAGGGACAGAAGGAAAGAGAGCCCTGTGAGTCTTCCACCTAGCCTAGCCATCTGAGCACTGCAGAGAGACACAGAAGGAGAGCCCTGTGAGCCTAGCACCTAGCCTAGCTATCTGAGCACTGCAGAGGGAGACAGAAGGAGAGAAAGACCTGTGAGCCTAGCACCTGGCCTAGCTATCTGAGCACTGCAGAGAGACACAGAAGGAGAGCCCTGTGAGCCTAGCACATAGCCTAGCCATCTGTGCACTGCTGTGAGACACAGAAGGAGAGCCCTGTGAGCCTAGCACCTAGCCTAGCTATCTGAGCACCGCAGAGAGGGACAGAAGGAAAGAGAGCCCTGTGAATCTTCCACCTAGCCTAGCCATCTGAGCACTGCAGAGAGACACAGAAGGAGAGCCCTGTGAGCCTAGCACCTAGCCTAGCTATCTGAGCACTGCAGAGGGAGACAGAAGGAGAGAAAGACCTGTGAGCCTAGCACCTGGCCTAGCTATCTGAGCACTGCATAGAGACACAGAAGGAGAGCCCTGTGAGCCTAGCACATAGCCTAGCCATCTGTGCACTGCTGTGAGACACAGAAGGAGAGCCCTGTGAGCCTAGCACCTAGCCTAGCTATCTGAGCACCGCAGAGAGGGACAGAAGGAAAGAGAGCCCTGTGAGTCTTCCACCTAGCCTAGCCATCTGAGCACTGCAGAGAGACACAGAAGGAGAGCCCTGTGAGCCTAGCACCTAGCCTAGCTATCTGAGCACTGCAGAGGGAGACAGAAGGAGAGAAAGACCTGTGAGCCTAGCACCTAGCCACGCCTAGCTATCTGAGCACTGCAGAGAGACACAGAAGGAGAGCCCTGTGAGCCTAGCACATAGCCTAGCCATCTGTGCACTGCTGTGAGACACAGAAGGAGAGCCCTGTGAGCCTAGCACCTAGCCTAGCTATCTGAGCACCGCAGAGAGGGACAGAAGGAAAGAGAGCCCTGTGAGTCTTCCACCTAGCCTAGCCATCTGAGCACTGCAGAGAGACACAGAAGGAGAGCCCTGTGAGCCTAGCACCTAGCCTAGCTATCTGAGCACTACAGAGAGAGAGCCCTGTGAGTCTAGCACCTAGCCTAGCCTAGCTATATGAGCACTGCAGAGAGGAACAGAAGGAGAGCGAGCCCTGTGAGCCTAGCACCTAGCCTAGCTATCTGAGCACTGCAGAGAGAGACAGAAGGAGAGAGAGCCCTGTGAACCTAGCACCTAGCCTAGCCTAGCTATATGAGCACTGCAGTGAGGGACAGAAGGAGAGCCCTGTGAGCCTAGCACCTAGCCTAGCTGTCTGAGCACTGCAGAGAGAGACAGAAGGAGAGAGAGCCCTGTGAGCCTAGCACATAGCCTAGCTATCTGAGCACTGCAGAGAGGGACAGAAGGAAAGATAGCCCTGTGAGTCTTCCACCTAGCCTAGCCTAGCTGTCTGAGCACTGCAGAGAGACAGAAGGAGAGAGAGCCCTGTGAGCCTAGCACATAGCCTAGCTATCTGAGCACTGCAGAGATGTCTGAGCACTGCAGAGAGAGACAGAAGGAGAGAGCGAGCCCTGTGGGCCAGCACCTAGCCTAGCTGTCTGAGCACTGCAGAGAGAGACAGAAGGAGAGAGCGAGCCCTGTGGGCCAGCACCTAGCCTAGCTATCTGAGCACTGCAGAGAGAGACAGAAGGAGAGAGAGCCCTGTGAGCCTAGCACCTAGCCTAGCTATCTGAGCACTACAGAGAGAGAGCCCTGTGAGCCTAGCACCTAGCCTAGCTATCTGAGCACCGCAGAGAGGGACAGAAGGAAAGAGAGCCCTGTGAGTCTTCCACCTAGCCTAGCCATCTGAGCACTGCAGAGAGACACAGAAGGAGAGCCCTGTGAGCCTAGCACCTAGCCTAGCTATCTGAGCACTACAGAGAGAGAGCCCTGTGAGTCTAGCACCTAGCCTAGCCTAGCTATATGAGCACTGCAGAGAGGAACAGAAGGAGAGCGAGCCCTGTGGGCCTAGCACCTAGCCTAGCTGTCTGAGCACTGCAGAGAGAGACAGAAGGAGAGAGAGCCCTGTGAGCCTAGCACATAGCCTAGCTATCTGAGCACAGCAGAGAGGGACAGAAGGAAAGAGAGCCCTGTGAGTCTTCCACCTAGCCTAGCCATCTGAGCAGTGCAGAGAGATACAGAAGGAGAGCCCTGTGAGCCTAGCACCTAGCCTAGCTATCTGAGCACTGCAGAGGGAGACAGAAGGAGAGAAAGACCTGTGAGCCTAGCACCTGGCCTAGCTATCTGAGCACTGCAGAGAGGGACAGAAGGAAAGAGAGCCCTATGAGTCTTCCACCTAGCCTAGCCATCTGAGCACTGCAGAGAGACACAGAAGGAGAGCCCTGTGAGCCTAGCACCTAGCCTAGCTATCTGAGCACTGCAGAGGGAGACAGAAGGAGAGAAAGACCTGTGAGCCTAGCACCTAGCCACGCCTAGCTATCTGAGCACTGCAGAGAGACACAGAAGGAGAGCCCTGTGAGCCTAGCACATAGCCTAGCCATCTGTGCACTGCTGTGAGACACAGAAGGAGAGCCCTGTGAGCCTAGCACCTAGCCTAGCTATCTGAGCACCGCAGAGAGGGACAGAAGGAAAGAGAGCCCTGTGAGTCTTCCACCTAGCCTAGCCATCTGAGCACTGCAGAGAGACACAGAAGGAGAGCCCTGTGAGCCTAGCACCTAGCCTAGCTATCTGAGCACTACAGAGAGAGAGCCCTGTGAGTCTAGCACCTAGCCTAGCCTAGCTATATGAGCACTGCAGAGAGGAACAGAAGGAGAGCGAGCCCTGTGAGCCTAGCACCTAGCCTAGCTATCTGAGCACTGCAGAGAGAGACAGAAGGAGAGAGAGCCCTGTGGACCTAGCACCTAGCCTAGCCTAGCTATATGAGCACTGCAGTGAGGGACAGAAGGAGAGCCCTGTGAGCCTAGCACCTAGCCTAGCTGTCTGAACACTGCAGAGAGAGACAGAAGGAGAGAGAGCCCTGTGAGCCTAGCACATAGCCTAGCTATCTGAGCACTGCAGAGAGGGACAGAAGGAAAGATAGCCCTGTGAGTCTTCCACCTAGCCTAGCCTAGCTGTCTGAGCACTGCAGAGAGACAGAAGGAGAGCGAGCCCTGTGGGCCAGCACCTAGCCTAGCTGTCTGAGCACTGCAGAGAGAGACAGAAGGAGAGAGCGAGCCCTGTGGGCCAGCACCTAGCCTAGCTATCTGAGCACTGCAGAGAGAGACAGAAGGAGAGAGCGAGCCCTGTGAGCCTAGCACCTAGCCTAGCTATCTGAGCACTACAGAGCGAGAGCACTGTGAGCCTAGCACCTAGCCTAGCTATCTGAGCACCGCAGAGAGGGACAGAAGGAAAGAGAGCCCTGTGAGTCTTCCACCTAGCCTAGCCATCTGAGCACTGCAGAGAGACACAGAAGGAGAGCCCTGTGAGCCTAGCACCTAGCCTAGCTATCTGAGCACTACAGAGAGAGAGCCCTGTGAGTCTAGCACCTAGCCTAGCCTAGCTATATGAGAACTGCAGAGAGGAACAGAAGGAGAGCGAGCCCTGTGGGCCTAGCACCTAGCCTAGCTGTCTGAGCACTGCAGAGAGAGACAGAAGGAGAGAGAGCCCTGTGAGCCTAGCACATAGCCTAGCTATCTGAGCACAGCAGAGAGGGACAGAAGGAAAGAGAGCCCTGTGAGTCTTCCACCTAGCCTAGCTATCTGAGCACGGCAGAGAGGGACAGAAGGAAAGAGAGCCCTGTGAGTCTTCCACCTAGCCTAGCCATCTGAGCAGTGCAGAGAGATACAGAAGGAGAGCCCTGTGAGCCCAGCACCTAGCCTAGCTATCTGAGCACTGCAGAGGGAGACAGAAGGAGAGAAAGACCTGTGAGCCTAGCACCTGGCCTAGCTATCTGAGCACTGCAGAGAGACACAGAAGGAGAGCCCTGTGAGCCTAGCACATAGCCTAGCCATCTGTGCACTGCTGTGAGACACAGAAGGAGAGCCCTGTGAGCCTAGCACCTAGCCTAGCTATCTGAGCACCGCAGAGAGGGACAGAAGGAAAGAGAGCCCTGTGAGTCTTCCACCTAGCCTAGCCATCTGAGCACTGCAGAGAGACACAGAAGGAGAGCCCTGTGAGCCTAGCACCTAGCCTAGCTATCTGAGCACTGCAGAGGGAGACAGAAGGAGAGAAAGACATGTGAGCCTAGCACCTAGCCAAGCCTAGCTATCTGAGCACTGCAGAGAGAGACAGAAGGAGAGAGAGCCCTGTGAGCCTAGCACCTAGCCTAGCTATCTGAGCACTACAGAGAGAGAGCCCTGTGAGCCTAGCACATAGCCTAGCTATCTGAGCACTGCAGAGAGGGACAGAAGGAAAGAGAGCCCTGTGAGTCTTCCACCTAGCCTAGCCTAGCTATCTGAGCACTGCAGATAGAGACAGAAGGAGAGAGAGCCCTGTGAGCCTAGCACCTAGCCTAGCTATCTGAGCACTGCAGAGAGAGACAGAAGGAGAGAAAGACCTGTGAGCCTAGCACCTAGCCAAGCCTAGATATCTGAGCACTGCAGAGAGAGACAGAAGGAGAGAGAGCCCCGTGAGCCTAGCACCTAGCCTAGCTATCTGAGCACTACAGAGAGAGAGCCCTGTGAGTCTAGCACCTAGCCTAGCCTAGCTATATGAGCACTGCAGAGAGGAACAGAAGGAGAGCGAGCCCTGTGGGCCTAGCACCTAGCCTAGCTGTCTGAGCACTGCAGAGAGAGACAGAAGGAGAGAGAGCCCTGTGAGCCTAGCACATAGCCAAGCTATCTGAAGAAGGAAAGAGAGCCCTGTGAGTCTTCCACCTAGCCTAGCCATCTGAGCAGTGCAGAGAGACACAGAAGGAGAGCCCTGTGAGCCTAGCACCTAGCCTAGCTATCTGAGCACTGCAGAGGGAGACAGAAGGAGAGAAAGACCTGTGAGCCTAGCACATGGCCTAGCTATCTGAGCACTGCAGAGAGACACAGAAGGAGAGCCCTGTGAGCCTAGCACCTAGCCTAGCTATCTGAGCACTGCAGAGGGAGACAGAAGGAGAGAAAGACCTGTGAGCCTAGCACCTAGCCACGCCTAGCTATCTGAGCACTGCAGAGAGACACAGAAGGAGAGCCCTGTGAGCCTAGCACATAGCCTAGCCATCTGTGCACTGCTGTGAGACACAGAAGGAGAGCCCTGTGAGCCTAGCACCTAGCCTAGCTATCTGAGCACCGCAGAGAGGGACAGAAGGAAAGAGAGCCCTGTGAGTCTTCCACCTAGCCTAGCCATCTGAGCACTGCAGAGAGACACAGAAGGAGAGCCCTGTGAGCCTAGCACCTAGCCTAGCTATCTGAGCACTGCAGAGGGAGACAGAAGGAGAGAAAGACCTGTGAGCCTAGCACCTGGCCTAGCTATCTGAGCACTGCAGAGAGACACAGAAGGAGAGCCCTGTGAGCCTAGCACATAGCCTAGCCATCTGTGCACTGCTGTGAGACACAGAAGGAGAGCCCTGTGAGCCTAGCACCTAGCCTAGCTATCTGAGCACTGCAGAGGGAGACAGAAGGAGAGAAAGACCTGTGAGCCTAGCACCTAGCCAAGCCTAGCTATCTGAGCACTGCAGAGAGAGACAGAAGGAGAGAGAGCCCTGTGGGTCTAGCACCTAGCCTAGCTATCTGAGCACTACAGAGAGAGAGCCCTGTGAGTCTAGCACCTAGCCTAGCCTAGCTATATGAGCACTGCAGAGAGGAACAGAAGGAGAGCGAGTCCTGTGGGCCAGCACCTAGCCTAGCTGTCTGAGCACTGCAGAGAGAGACAGAAGGAGAGAAAGACCTGTGAGCCTAGCACCTAGCCAAGCCTAGCTATCTGAGCACTGCAGAGAGAGACAGAAGGAGAGAGAGCCCCGTGAGCCTAGCACCTAGCCTAGCTATCTGAGCACTACAGAGAGAGAGCCCTGTGAGTCTAGCACCTAGCCTAGCCTAGCTATATGAGCACTGCAGAGAGGAACAGAAGGAGAGCGAGCCCTGTGGGCCTAGCACCTAGCCTAGCTGTCTGAGCACTGGAGAGAGAGCCCTGTGAGCCTAGCACATAGCCTAGCTATCTGAGCACGGCAGAGAGGGACAGAAGGAAAGAGAGCCCTGTGAGTCTTCCACCTAGCCTAGCCATCTGAGCAGTGCAGAGAGACACAGAAGGAGAGCCCTGTGAGCCTAGCACCTAGCCTAGCTATCTGAGCACTGCAGAGGGAGACAGAAGGAGAGAAAGACCTGTGAGCCTAGCACCTGGCCTAGCTATCTGAGCACTGCAGAGAGAGACAGAAGGAGAGCCCTGTGAGTCTAGCACCTAGCCTAGCCTAGCTATCTGAGCACTGCATTGAGGGACAGAAGGAGAGAGAGCCCTGTGAGTCTTCCACCTAGCCTAGCCATCTGAGCAGTGCAGAGAGACACAGAAGGAGAGCCCTGTGAGCCTAGCACCTAGCCTAGCTATCTGAGCACTGCAGAGGGAGACAGAAGGAGAGAAAGACCTGTGAGCCTAGCACCTGGCTTGGTATCTGAGCACTGCAGAGAGAGATAGAAGGAGAGCCCTGTGAGTCTAGCACCTAGCCTAGCCTAGCTATCTGAGCACTGCATTGAGGGACAGAAGGAGAGAGAGCCCTGTGAGCCTAGCACCTAGCCTAGCTATATGAGCACTGCAGTGAGGGACAGAAGGAGAGCCCTGTGAGCCTAGCACCTAGCCTAGCTGTCTGAGCACTGCAGAGAGAGACAGAAGGAGAGAGAGCCCTGTGAGCCTAGCACATAGCCTAGCTATCTGAGCACTGCAGAGAGGGACAGAAGGAAAGAGAGCCCTGTGAGTCTTCCACCTAGCCTAGCCTAGCTATCTGAGCACTGCAGATAGAGACAGAAGGAGAGAGAGCCCTGTGAGCCTAGCACCTAGCCTAGCTATCTGAGCACTGCACAGAGGGACAGAAGGAAAGAGAGCCCTGTGAGTCTTCCACCTAGCCTAGCCATCTGAGCACTGCAGAGAGACACAGAAGGAGAGCCCTGTGAGCCTAGCACCTAGCCTAGCTATCTGAGCACTGCAGAGGGAGACAGAAGGAGAGAAAGACCTGTGAGCCTAGCACCTAGCCAAGCCTAGCTATCTGAGCACTGCAGAGAGAGACAGAAGGAGAGAGAGCCCTGTGAGCCTAGCACCTAGCCTAGCTATCTGAGCACTACAGAGAGAGAGCCCTGTGAGTCTAGCACCTAGCCTAGCCTAGCTATATGAGCACTGCAGAGAGGAACAGAAGGAGAGCGAGCCCTGTGGGCCAGCACCTAGCCTAGCTGTCTGAGCACTGCAGAGAGAGACAGAAGGAGAGAAAGACCTGTGAGCCTAGCACCTAGCCAAGCCTAGCTATCTGAGCACTGCAGAGAGAGACAGAAGGAGAGAGAGCCCCGTGAGCCTAGCACCTAGCCTAGCTATCTGAGCACTACAGAGAGAGAGCCCTGTGAGTCTAGCACCTAGCCTAGCCTAGCTATATGAGCACTGCAGAGAGGAACAGAAGGAGAGCGAGCCCTGTGGGCCTAGCACCTAGCCTAGCTGTCTGAGCACTGCAGAGAGAGACAGAAGGAGAGAGAGCCCTGTGAGCCTAGCACATAGCCTAGCTATCTGAAGAAGGAAAGAGAGCCCTGTGAGTCTTCCACCTAGCCTAGCCATCTGAGCAGTGCAGAGAGACACAGAAGGAGAGCCCTGTGAGCCTAGCACCTAGCCTAGCTATCTGAGCACTGCAGAGGGAGACAGAAGGAGAGAAAGACCTGTGAGCCTAGCACATGGCCTAGCTATCTGAGCACTGCAGAGAGACACAGAAGGAGAGCCCTGTGAGCCTAGCACCTAGCCTAGCTATCTGAGCACTGCAGAGGGAGACAGAAGGAGAGAAAGACCTGTGAGCCTAGCACCTAGCCACGCCTAGCTATCTGAGCACTGCAGAGAGACACAGAAGGAGAGCCCTGTGAGCCTAGCACATAGCCTAGCCATCTGTGCACTGCTGTGAGACACAGAAGGAGAGCCCTGTGAGCCTAGCACCTAGCCTAGCTATCTGAGCACCGCAGAGAGGGACAGAAGGAAAGAGAGCCCTGTGAGTCTTCCACCTAGCCTAGCCATCTGAGCACTGCAGAGAGACACAGAAGGAGAGCCCTGTGAGCCTAGCACCTAGCCTAGCTATCTGAGCACTGCAGAGGGAGACAGAAGGAGAGAAAGACCTGTGAGCCTAGCACCTGGCCTAGCTATCTGAGCACTGCAGAGAGACACAGAAGGAGAGCCCTGTGAGCCTAGCACATAGCCTAGCCATCTGTGCACTGCTGTGAGACACAGAAGGAGAGCCCTGTGAGCCTAGCACCTAGCCTAGCTATCTGAGCACCGCAGAGAGGGACAGAAGGAAAGAGAGCCCTGTGAATCTTCCACCTAGCCTAGCCATCTGAGCACTGCAGAGAGACACAGAAGGAGAGCCCTGTGAGCCTAGCACCTAGCCTAGCTATCTGAGCACTGCAGAGGGAGACAGAAGGAGAGAAAGACCTGTGAGCCTAGCACCTGGCCTAGCTATCTGAGCACTGCATAGAGACACAGAAGGAGAGCCCTGTGAGCCTAGCACATAGCCTAGCCATCTGTGCACTGCTGTGAGACACAGAAGGAGAGCCCTGTGAGCCTAGCACCTAGCCTAGCTATCTGAGCACCGCAGAGAGGGACAGAAGGAAAGAGAGCCCTGTGAGTCTTCCACCTAGCCTAGCCATCTGAGCACTGCAGAGAGACACAGAAGGAGAGCCCTGTGAGCCTAGCACCTAGCCTAGCTATCTGAGCACTGCAGAGGGAGACAGAAGGAGAGAAAGACCTGTGAGCCTAGCACCTAGCCACGCCTAGCTATCTGAGCACTGCAGAGAGACACAGAAGGAGAGCCCTGTGAGCCTAGCACATAGCCTAGCCATCTGTGCACTGCTGTGAGACACAGAAGGAGAGCCCTGTGAGCCTAGCACCTAGCCTAGCTATCTGAGCACCGCAGAGAGGGACAGAAGGAAAGAGAGCCCTGTGAGTCTTCCACCTAGCCTAGCCATCTGAGCACTGCAGAGAGACACAGAAGGAGAGCCCTGTGAGCCTAGCACCTAGCCTAGCTATCTGAGCACTACAGAGAGAGAGCCCTGTGAGTCTAGCACCTAGCCTAGCCTAGCTATATGAGCACTGCAGAGAGGAACAGAAGGAGAGCGAGCCCTGTGAGCCTAGCACCTAGCCTAGCTATCTGAGCACTGCAGAGAGAGACAGAAGGAGAGAGAGCCCTGTGAACCTAGCACCTAGCCTAGCCTAGCTATATGAGCACTGCAGTGAGGGACAGAAGGAGAGCCCTGTGAGCCTAGCACCTAGCCTAGCTGTCTGAGCACTGCAGAGAGAGACAGAAGGAGAGAGAGCCCTGTGAGCCTAGCACATAGCCTAGCTATCTGAGCACTGCAGAGAGGGACAGAAGGAAAGATAGCCCTGTGAGTCTTCCACCTAGCCTAGCCTAGCTGTCTGAGCACTGCAGAGAGACAGAAGGAGAGAGAGCCCTGTGAGCCTAGCACATAGCCTAGCTATCTGAGCACTGCAGAGATGTCTGAGCACTGCAGAGAGAGACAGAAGGAGAGAGCGAGCCCTGTGGGCCAGCACCTAGCCTAGCTGTCTGAGCACTGCAGAGAGAGACAGAAGGAGAGAGCGAGCCCTGTGGGCCAGCACCTAGCCTAGCTATCTGAGCACTGCAGAGAGAGACAGAAGGAGAGAGAGCCCTGTGAGCCTAGCACCTAGCCTAGCTATCTGAGCACTACAGAGAGAGAGCCCTGTGAGCCTAGCACCTAGCCTAGCTATCTGAGCACCGCAGAGAGGGACAGAAGGAAAGAGAGCCCTGTGAGTCTTCCACCTAGCCTAGCCATCTGAGCACTGCAGAGAGACACAGAAGGAGAGCCCTGTGAGCCTAGCACCTAGCCTAGCTATCTGAGCACTACAGAGAGAGAGCCCTGTGAGTCTAGCACCTAGCCTAGCCTAGCTATATGAGCACTGCAGAGAGGAACAGAAGGAGAGCGAGCCCTGTGGGCCTAGCACCTAGCCTAGCTGTCTGAGCACTGCAGAGAGAGACAGAAGGAGAGAGAGCCCTGTGAGCCTAGCACATAGCCTAGCTATCTGAGCACAGCAGAGAGGGACAGAAGGAAAGAGAGCCCTGTGAGTCTTCCACCTAGCCTAGCCATCTGAGCAGTGCAGAGAGATACAGAAGGAGAGCCCTGTGAGCCTAGCACCTAGCCTAGCTATCTGAGCACTGCAGAGGGAGACAGAAGGAGAGAAAGACCTGTGAGCCTAGCACCTGGCCTAGCTATCTGAGCACTGCAGAGAGACACAGAAGGAGAGCCCTGTGAGCCTAGCACATAGCCTAGCCATCTGTGCACTGCTGTGAGACACAGAAGGAGAGCCCTGTGAGCCTAGCACCTAGCCTAGCTATCTGAGCACCGCAGAGAGGGACAGAAGGAAAGAGAGCCCTATGAGTCTTCCACCTAGCCTAGCCATCTGAGCACTGCAGAGAGACACAGAAGGAGAGCCCTGTGAGCCTAGCACCTAGCCTAGCTATCTGAGCACTGCAGAGGGAGACAGAAGGAGAGAAAGACCTGTGAGCCTAGCACCTAGCCACGCCTAGCTATCTGAGCACTGCAGAGAGACACAGAAGGAGAGCCCTGTGAGCCTAGCACATAGCCTAGCCATCTGTGCACTGCTGTGAGACACAGAAGGAGAGCCCTGTGAGCCTAGCACCTAGCCTAGCTATCTGAGCACCGCAGAGAGGGACAGAAGGAAAGAGAGCCCTGTGAGTCTTCCACCTAGCCTAGCCATCTGAGCACTGCAGAGAGACACAGAAGGAGAGCCCTGTGAGCCTAGCACCTAGCCTAGCTATCTGAGCACTACAGAGAGAGAGCCCTGTGAGTCTAGCACCTAGCCTAGCCTAGCTATATGAGCACTGCAGAGAGGAACAGAAGGAGAGCGAGCCCTGTGAGCCTAGCACCTAGCCTAGCTATCTGAGCACTGCAGAGAGAGACAGAAGGAGAGAGAGCCCTGTGGACCTAGCACCTAGCCTAGCCTAGCTATATGAGCACTGCAGTGAGGGACAGAAGGAGAGCCCTGTGAGCCTAGCACCTAGCCTAGCTGTCTGAACACTGCAGAGAGAGACAGAAGGAGAGAGAGCCCTGTGAGCCTAGCACATAGCCTAGCTATCTGAGCACTGCAGAGAGGGACAGAAGGAAAGATAGCCCTGTGAGTCTTCCACCTAGCCTAGCCTAGCTGTCTGAGCACTGCAGAGAGACAGAAGGAGAGCGAGCCCTGTGGGCCAGCACCTAGCCTAGCTGTCTGAGCACTGCAGAGAGAGACAGAAGGAGAGAGCGAGCCCTGTGGGCCAGCACCTAGCCTAGCTATCTGAGCACTGCAGAGAGAGACAGAAGGAGAGAGCGAGCCCTGTGAGCCTAGCACCTAGCCTAGCTATCTGAGCACTACAGAGCGAGAGCACTGTGAGCCTAGCACCTAGCCTAGCTATCTGAGCACCGCAGAGAGGGACAGAAGGAAAGAGAGCCCTGTGAGTCTTCCACCTAGCCTAGCCATCTGAGCACTGCAGAGAGACACAGAAGGAGAGCCCTGTGAGCCTAGCACCTAGCCTAGCTATCTGAGCACTACAGAGAGAGAGCCCTGTGAGTCTAGCACCTAGCCTAGCCTAGCTATATGAGAACTGCAGAGAGGAACAGAAGGAGAGCGAGCCCTGTGGGCCTAGCACCTAGCCTAGCTGTCTGAGCACTGCAGAGAGAGACAGAAGGAGAGAGAGCCCTGTGAGCCTAGCACATAGCCTAGCTATCTGAGCACAGCAGAGAGGGACAGAAGGAAAGAGAGCCCTGTGAGTCTTCCACCTAGCCTAGCTATCTGAGCACGGCAGAGAGGGACAGAAGGAAAGAGAGCCCTGTGAGTCTTCCACCTAGCCTAGCCATCTGAGCAGTGCAGAGAGATACAGAAGGAGAGCCCTGTGAGCCCAGCACCTAGCCTAGCTATCTGAGCACTGCAGAGGGAGACAGAAGGAGAGAAAGACCTGTGAGCCTAGCACCTGGCCTAGCTATCTGAGCACTGCAGAGAGACACAGAAGGAGAGCCCTGTGAGCCTAGCACATAGCCTAGCCATCTGTGCACTGCTGTGAGACACAGAAGGAGAGCCCTGTGAGCCTAGCACCTAGCCTAGCTATCTGAGCACCGCAGAGAGGGACAGAAGGAAAGAGAGCCCTGTGAGTCTTCCACCTAGCCTAGCCATCTGAGCACTGCAGAGAGACACAGAAGGAGAGCCCTGTGAGCCTAGCACCTAGCCTAGCTATCTGAGCACTGCAGAGGGAGACAGAAGGAGAGAAAGACATGTGAGCCTAGCACCTAGCCAAGCCTAGCTATCTGAGCACTGCAGAGAGAGACAGAAGGAGAGAGAGCCCTGTGAGCCTAGCACCTAGCCTAGCTATCTGAGCACTACAGAGAGAGAGCCCTGTGAGTCTAGCACCTAGCCTAGCCTAGCTATATGAGCACTGCAGAGAGGAACAGTAGGAGAGCGAGCCCTGTGGGCCAGCACCTAGCCTAGCTGTCTGAGCACTGCAGAGAGAGACAGAAGGAGAGAAAGACCTGTGAGCCTAGCACCTAGCCAAGCCTAGCTATCTGAGCACTGCAGAGAGAGACAGAAGGAGAGAGAGCCCCGTGAGCCTAGCACCTAGCCTAGCTATCTGAGCACTACAGAGAGAGAGCCCTGTGAGTCTAGCACCTAGCCTAGCCTAGCTATATGAGCACTGCAGAGAGGAACAGAAGGAGAGCGAGCCCTGTGGGCCTAGCACCTAGCCTAGCTGTCTGAGCACTGGAGAGAGAGCCCTGTGAGCCTAGCACATAGCCTAGCTATCTGAGCACGGCAGAGAGGGACAGAAGGAAAGAGAGCCCTGTGAGTCTTCCACCTAGCCTAGCCATCTGAGCAGTGCAGAGAGACACAGAAGGAGAGCCCTGTGAGCCTAGCACCTAGCCTAGCTATCTGAGCACTGCAGAGGGAGACAGAAGGAGAGAAAGACCTGTGAGCCTAGCACCTGGCCTAGCTATCTGAGCACTGCAGAGAGAGACAGAAGGAGAGCCCTGTGAGTCTAGCACCTAGCCTAGCCTAGCTATCTGAGCACTGCATTGAGGGACAGAAGGAGAGAGAGCCCTGTGAGTCTTCCACCTAGCCTAGCCATCTTAGCAGTGCAGAGAGACACAGAAGGAGAGCCCTGTGAGCCTAGCACCTAGCCTAGCTATCTGAGCACTGCAGAGAGAGATAGAAGGAGAGCCCTGTGAGTCTAGCACCTAGCCTAGCCTAGCTATCTGAGCACTGCATTGAGGGACAGAAGGAGAGAGAGCCCTGTGAGCCTAGCACCTAGCCTAGCTATATGAGCACTGCAGTGAGGGACAGAAGGAGAGCCCTGTGAGCCTAGCACCTAGCCTAGCTGTCTGAGCACTGCAGAGAGAGACAGAAGGAGAGAGAGCCCTGTGAGCCTAGCACATAGCCTAGCTATCTGAGCACTGCAGAGAGGGACAGAAGGAAAGAGAGCCCTGTGAGTCTTCCACCTAGCCTAGCCATCTGAGCACTGCAGAGAGAGAGCCCTGTGAGTCTAGCACCTAGCCTAGCATAGCTATATGAGCACTGCTGTGAGACACAGAAGGAGAGCCCTGTGAGCCTAGCACCTAGCTTAGCTATCTGAGCACCGCAGAGAGGGACAGAAGGAGAGCCCTGTGAGTCTAGCACCTAGCCTAGCCTAGATATCTGAGCACTGCATTGAGGGACAGAAGGAGAGAGAGCCCTGTGAGCCTAGCACCTAGCCTAGCCTAGCTATATGAGCACTGCAGTGAGGGACAGAAGGAGAGCCCTGTGAGTCTAGCACCTAGCCTAGCTATCTGAGCACTGCATTGAGACACAGAATGAGAGAGAGCCCTGTGAGTCTAGCACCTAGCCTAGCTATTTGAGCACTGCAGACAGAGACAGAAGGAGAGAGAGCCCTGTAAGCCTAGCACCTAGCCTAGCTATATGAGCACTGCAGTGAGAGACAGAAGGAGAGCCCTGTGAGTCTAGCACCTAGCCTAGCCTAGCTATCTGAGCACTGCATTGAGGGACAGAAGGAGAGAGAGCCCTGTGAGCCTAGCACCTAGCCTAGCTATCTGAGCACTACAGAGAGATAGCCCTGTGAGTCTAGCACCTAGCCTAGCCTAGCTATATGAGCACTGCAGAGAGGAACAGAAGGAGAGCGAGCCCTGTGGGCCTAGCACCTAGCCTAGCTGTCTGAGCACTGCAGAGAGAGACAGAAGGAGAGAGAGCCCTGTGAGCCTAGCACCTAGCCTAGCTGTCTGAGCACGGCAGAGGGACAGAAGTAAAGAGAGCCCTGTGAGGCTTCCACCTAGCCTAGCCATCTGAGCAGTGCAGAGAGACACAGAAGGAGAGCCCTGTGAGCCGTCTCACCTAGCCTAGCTATCTGAGCACTGCAGAGGGAGACAGAAGGAGAGAAAGACCTGTGAGCCTAGCACCTGGCCTAGCTATCTGAGCACTGCAGAGGGAGACAGAAGGAGAGAAAGACCTGTGAGCCTAGCACCTGGCTTGGTATCTGAGCACTGCAGAGAGAGACAGAAGGAGAGAGAGCCCTGTGAGCCTAGCACCTAGCCTAGCCTAGCTATCTGAGCACTGCATTGAGGCACAGAAGTAAAGAGAGCCCTGTGAGGCTTCCACCTAGCCAAGCTATCTGAGCACTGCAGAGAGACACAGAAGTAGAGAAAGACCTGTGAGCCTAGCACCTGGCCTAGCTATCTGAGCACTGCAGAGAGACACAGAAGGAGAGCCCTGTGAGCCTAGCACATAGCCTAGCCATCTGTGCACTGCTGTGAGACACAGAAGGAGAGCCCTGTGAGCCTAGCACCTAGCCTAGCTATCTGAGCACCGCAGAGAGGGACAGAAGGAAAGAGAGCCCTGTGAGTCTTCCACCTAGCCTAGCCATCTGAGCACTGCAGAGAGACACAGAAGGAGAGCCCTGTGAGCCTAGCACCTAGCCTAGCTATCTGAGCACTGCAGAGGGAGACAGAAGGAGAGAGAGCCCTGTGAGCCTAGCACCTAGCCTAGCTATCTGAGCACTACAGAGAGAGAGCCCTGTGAGTCTAGCACCTAGCCTAGCCTAGCTATATGAGCACTGCAGAGAGGAACAGAAGGAGAGCGAGCCCTGTGGGCCAGCACCTAGCCTAGCTGTCTGAGCACTGCAGAGAGAGACAGAAGGAGAGAAAGACCTGTGAGCCTAGCACCTAGCCAAGCCTAGCTATCTGAGCACTGCAGAGAGAGACAGAAGGAGAGAGAGCCCCGTGAGCCTAGCACCTAGCCTAGCTATCTGAGCACTACAGAGAGAGAGCCCTGTGAGTCTAGCACCTAGCCTAGCCTAGCTATATGAGCACTGCAGAGAGGAACAGAAGGAGACCGAGCCCTGTGGGCCTAGCACCTAGCCTAGCTGTCTGAGCACTGGAGAGAGAGCCCTGTGAGCCTAGCACATAGCCTAGCTATCTGAGCACGGCAGAGAGGGACAGAAGGAAAGAGAGCCCTGTGAGTCTTCCACCTAGCCTAGCCATCTGAGCAGTGCAGAGAGACACAGAAGGAGAGCCCTGTGAGCCTAGCACCTAGCCTAGCTATCTGAGCACTGCAGAGGGAGACAGAAGGAGAGAAAGACCTGTGAGCCTAGCACCTGGCCTAGCTATCTGAGCACTGCAGAGAGAGACAGAAGGAGAGCCCTGTGAGTCTAGCACCTAGCCTAGCCTAGCTATCTGAGCACTGCATTGAGGGACAGAAGGAGAGAGAGCCCTGTGAGTCTTCCACCTAGCCTAGCCATCTTAGCAGTGCAGAGAGACACAGAAGGAGAGCCCTGTGAGCCTAGCACCTAGCCTAGCTATCTGAGCACTGCAGAGAGAGATAGAAGGAGAGCCCTGTGAGTCTAGCACCTAGCCTAGCCTAGCTATCTGAGCACTGCATTGAGGGACAGAAGGAGAGAGAGCCCTGTGAGCCTAGCACCTAGCCTAGCTATATGAGCACTGCAGTGAGGGACAGAAGGAGAGCCCTGTGAGCCTAGCACCTAGCCTAGCTGTCTGAGCACTGCAGAGAGAGACAGAAGGAGAGAGAGCCCTGTGAGCCTAGCACATAGCCTAGCTATCTGAGCACTGCAGAGAGGGACAGAAGGAAAGAGAGCCCTGTGAGTCTTCCACCTAGCCTAGCCTAGCTATCTGAGCACTGCAGATAGAGACAGAAGGAGAGAGAGCCCTGTGAGCCTAGCACCTAGCCTAGCTATCTGAGCACTGCACAGAGGGACAGAAGGAAAGAGAGCCCTGTGAGTCTTCCACCTAGCCTAGCCATCTGAGCACTGCAGAGAGACACAGAAGGAGAGCCCTGTGAGCCTAGCACCTAGCCTAGCTATCTGAGCACTGCAGAGGGAGACAGAAGGAGAGAAAGACCTGTGAGCCTAGCACCTGGCCTAGCTATCTGAGCACTGCAGAGAGAGACAGAAGGAGAGCCCTGTGAGTCTAGCACCTAGCCTAGCCTAGCTATCTGAGCACTGCATTGAGGGACAGAAGGAGAGAGAGCCCTGTGAGCCTAGCACCTAGCCTAGCTATATGAGCACTGCAGTGAGGGACAGAAGGAGAGCCCTGTGAGTCTAGCACCTAGCCTAGCTACCTGAGCACTGCAATGAGACACAGAAGGAGAGAGAGCCCTGTGAGCCTAGCACCTAGCCTAGTTATATGAGCACTGCAGAGGGACAGAAGGAGAGAGAGCCGTGTGAGTCTAGCAACTAGCCTAGCCTAGCTATCTGAGCACTGCAGAGAGCGACAGAAGCAGAGAGAGCCCTGTGAGCCTAGCACCTAGCCAAGCCTAGCTATCTGAGCACTGCAGAGAGACAGAAGGAGAGAGCCCTGTGAGCCTAGCACCTAACCAAGCTATCTGAGCACTGCAGAGAGAGACAGAAGTAGAGAAAGACCTGTGAGCCTAGCACCTAACCTAGCTGTCTGAGCACTGCAGAGAGAGACAGAAGGAGAGAGAGCCCTGTGAGCCTAGCACACAGCCTAGCTATCTGAGCACTGCAGAGAGAGACAGAAGGAGAGAGAGCCCTGTGAGCCTAGCACATAGCCTAGCTATCTGAGCACTGCAGAGAGAGACAGAAGCAGAGAGAGCCCTGTGAGTCTAGCACCTAGCCTAGCTATCTGAGCACTGCAGAGAGAGACAGAAGGAGAGAGAGCCCTGTGAGCCTAGCACCTAGCCTAGCCTAGCTATCTGAGCACTGCAGAGAGAGACAGAAGGAGAGAAAGACCTGTGAGCCTAGCACCTAGCCAAGCCTAGCTATCTGAGCACTGCAGAGGGAGACAGAAGGAGAGAAAGACCTGTGAGCCTAGCACCTAGCCAAGCCTAGCTATCTGAGCACTACAGAGAGAGAGCGCTGTGAGTCTAGCACCTAGCCTAGCTATCTGAGCACTGCAGAGAGAGACAGAAGCAGAGAGAGCCCTGTGAGTCTAGCACCTAGCCTAGCTATCTGAGCACTGCAGAGGGAGACCGAAGGAGAGAAAGACCTGTGAGCCTAGCACCTAGCCAAGCCTAGCTATCTGAGCACTGCAGAGAGACAGAAGGAGAGAGCCCTGTGAGCCTAGCACCTAACCAAGCTATCTGAGCACTGCAGAGAGAAACAGAAGGAGAGAAAGACCTGTGAGCCTAGCATGTAACCAAGCTATCTGAGCACTGCAGAGAGAGACAGAAGGAGAGAAAGCCCTGTGAGCCTAGCACCTAGCCTAGCCTAGCTATCTGAGCACTGCAGATAGAGACAGAAGGAGAGAGAGCCCTGTGAGCCTAGCACCTAGCCTAGCCTAGCTATCTGAGCACTGCAGAGAGGGACATAAGGAAAGAGAGCCCTGTGAGTCTTCCACCTAGCCTAGCCATCTGAGCACTGCAGAGAGACACAGAAGGAGAGCCCTGTGAGTCTAGCACCTAGCCTAGCTATCTGAGCACTGCATTGAGGGACAGAAGGAGAGCCCTGTACCTCTGAGCACTGCAGAGAGGTACAGAAGGAGAGAGAGCCCCGTGAGTCTAGCACCTAGCCTAGCTATCTGAGCACTGCAGAGAGGGAGACAGAAGGAGAGAGAGAGCCCTGTGAGCCTAGCCCATGGCCTAGCTATCTGAGCACTGCAGAGAGAGACAGAAGGAGAGAGAGCCCTGTGAGCCTAGCCCATGGCCTAGCTATATGAGCACTGCAGTGAGGGACAGAAGGAGAGCCCTGTGAGCCTAGCACCTAGACTAGCTGTCTGAGCACTGCAGAGAGAGACAGAAGGAGAGAGAGCCCTGTGAGCCCTCTGCAGAGAGACAGAAGGAGAGAGAGCCCTGTGAGCCTAGCACCTAGCCTAGCCTAGCTATCTGAGCACTGCAGATAGAGACAGAAGGAAAGAGAGCCCTGTGAGCCTAGCACCTAGCCTAGCTATCTGAGCACTGCAGAGGGAGACAGAAAGAGAGAAAGACCTGTGAGCCTAGCACCTGGCCTAGCTATCTGAGCACTGCAGAGAGAGACAGAAGGAGAGCCCTGTGAGTCTAGCACCTAGCCTAGCTATCTGAGCACTGCAGAAAGAGACAGAAGGAGAGAGAGCCCTGTGAGTCTAGCACCTAGCCTAGCTATCTGAGCAATGCAGAGAGAGACAGAAGGAGAGAGAGCCCTGTGAGCCTAGCACATAGCCTAGCTATCTGAGCACTACAGAGAGAGAGCCCTGTGAGTCTAGGGCCTAGCTATCTGAGCACTGCAGAGAGAGAGACAGAAGGAGAGCCCTGTGAGTCTAGCACCTAGCCTAGCCTAGCTATCTGAGCACTGCAGAGAGAGAGACGGAAGGAGAGAGAGCCCTCTGAGTCTAGCACCTAGCCTAGCTATCTGAGCACTGCAGAGAGAAACAGAGCCTAGCTAGGCTATATGAGCACCTAGTCTAGCACCTAGCCTAGCCTAGCTATCTGAGCACTGCAGAGAGAGACAGAAGGAGAGAGAGCCCTGTGAGTCTAGCACCTAGCCTAGAGCCCGGCGTTCAGGCTGCCAATAATAAACACAGAGACCCAACACTGAGAGGTACATATAAGCTCAACACTATAAAAATATAGGCTAGACTTAATTATAGACTCAACACTAGAAAGACACACAGATGCAGAGACACCCCCCCCCCCCCCCATCTATCTCATCTTCTACGACTTGCAGTTTTGCATGCTCCGCAGCGTGGGTTAATAGAAACCTTGTTTTTTTTCTAGTTCCCTCTCCATTTTCTCCCTACGTCTTGTTGTGCGGAGGAGAGGAAGTGGATTGCGCCCTAGGACAGGGATGAACTGGCTTGTTTATAGAAGCAGCACTTTCTCAAAGAAACTAAACGTTATTTATTTTTAATCATCCCACCGCATTTCACACGCTACCACACTGGCTGACTGTCCCAGAGGTAGTATGCTGGGGGGGGGGGGGCAGAGGAAAGAAAGCAACCACTCACCAGCTCCACCAACGACAGGCCTCCGTAGCTGTGCGCCACGACAAAGACGTTCCTGGCGGCGGCTTTGGACACAAAGTGGTCCCACACGTAGAGCACGTGTTCCTCGGGGGAGCCGTTTTCCTGGAACACAAGGACAGAACTTCACGTCACATCCCCCAAAAACAAGAAGAGAAGACACAACAACAAAAAAACACACCGGAGAGAGTTAGAACGGCGTCAGCGAGAGAGATTGAAGAAGGGTTGAGAAAGACACTGCCAGTGTGTCATAGACAGTGAAAAGAAGCGGGAGAAAGATCCGAGTTTAAAAAAAGTGAACTAACCGTGAGAGACGTAAAAAGAGGAAAAAGGTGACAGTGAAACTCGGGGAGAGAAAGTTCTGTCACAGTTGGCATGCAGGCCTCCAGAAATAAAAATGAAAAAGCACTGCTGATGGCAGAGGGTGTGTTTTATAAACGCTGACTGCTCGCTGGATCAATAAGTCTTGCATATTGCAAATGCCCTAAATGTAAAACTCGATAGGTCGCGTGACGTAACGTTTAAATCTTAATTTGTGCCTGGATCGATGGAGCATCTATACGGCAATAAAGGCGTAATGGGCAAACACAGGGGAAGGTCAGGGGAGAGAACAACAGAGAGGACGCACACACACACATAGTATACACACACACCTACACACACACACACACACACACACACACACACACACAGTACACACCATGGATTTGTCTGACCATAAAGTACACCCACGTGGGTTGTATTTTAATGGAGCATCACTAAGTGCAATTGTTTGTGCCATTCTCCATCCACCCTCAGCAGGCTAGATAATCGATTCCCAAATAAATACCCTTTCTGTCAATCGGTGAAGCCACTCCAAAGCCATTTCAGAGCAAAAACAGTCTGGTTAAGCTGCCTGCATGGTATTTACTCACAGGGGTAAAAAGTAACAAAGCTTCATGCCCACTTAGACTAAATGTCTGGGGAGATTGTTGGATACTATGCTGTGACTGAGAGATCTAGTGGTTCATCCAAGGCAATGGCTGTTTCATAGATATCAGGGAAAGATGCTGTGTTATTTCACTGCTTTCACAGCTTACACCCACTCACACCCAAGCTTTGAATATTAAAAACAGACAAAAGTACACTTTTCAATCTAGTTGTTGTTAGGCTGTTGTTATTTTGCTGGGCGACTGTGTGTGCACGTAAGTGTGTGTGCGCGTGTGTGTGGAGGTACAGTAAATGAACCCATCAGCTTGTTTATGTTTGCTGGCATAATGAGATGGGGAGGGAGGGCGGCTGGGTTCAGAGACAGACTCTACGGAGGGTGATGCAACAGCGGGTAATGCTGCGCCCTGCCCCGCCCTGATCAACTGCGGGTGGAGGGGGGGGCAGAGTTGGCTGCCTGAAGGCCTGTGACATCAAAGTCCTTTGAAGCCCTCCTCTCCTTCTCTGTGTCACCCTTCATCTACAGGGCTCTGTTTCATAATCACTTCCTCCCACCCTCCAACTTCACCACCTGTTCTCCCTCTCTTCACCTGACCCTCCCTACGGAGGCTTGTTGGCTGGTCGCGTGGACTTCCACGCATACCTTCTGAAGATCCCTCGTGTCTAAACCATGTGTTATTGGTCTTAATATTCCGTGTCAATAGCAGAGTCGGAGAATGGAGCAAAACAGATAGACAAAAGCACCAGGGTCTTTAAATGGTTAGGCGCTGTGCTGCGTATGAAGGAGTGCTCTGGGAGGTCCAGTTTCCGCCTGCTTCACATTCGATTTGGCTTGTTTGGAGCTCGAGCACCGGCACGGCAGCGCTGTGACCGCAGCGGCGTGGTCGTCGTGGCAACCAGGTAGCGTCTCCCCCTTATCGCCCGAGCGCAGAGCCCCGACACCTGGCCCCATCTCGCCACACGGCTCCACACGCCCACCCACCTCCCCTGATTGACTATCTGGCCCGATAGCACGTTGCATTATCTAAACACTCATTTGCATATTGATGTAATTATTTTCCGGGGTTAATTAGCTCCTGCGAAGCGGGCCGCCCTCAGAGACTCGCTTCCTGTCACACGCCTGCCCGTTTAGTTTATATTTTTTATTTCACTTATTTTCCATTTCCCCCCAGGTCGTCCGATGTGTGTGTGCCAGGTCGTACAGATTCCCCACTGATCACCTGTTGCCAGCATCTTCAAGTGATGACTGTCACTGGCATTTTGGAGTGTGCGTGCGTGTGCGGATTGATTGTGGCACTGTTGACGGTAGCCAACAGTACATAGAGTCCCTCTAGAATGTACAATATGAGGACCCTCTCAGGCTTCCAGTGAGCTGTCCAACTGTTACCACACCAATTAAACACTCCAGGACTGAAGAACTATAAACACACTATGGATTTGGGGTGGTAGGTAGCCTAGTGGTGAGAGCATTGGGCCAGTAACCGAAAGGTTGGCTAGATCGACTCCCCGAGGTAAAAAGTTTTTAAAAAATTCATTCTGCCCCTGAACAAGGTAGTTAACCCATTGTTTCTAGGCCGTCATTGTAAATAATTTGTTCTTAACTGACTTGCCTAGTTAAATAAAGGTTAAAAAATAAATAAAAATAAGAGTGAGTCTCTTGTAAGCAAATGATATCATACTTTTAACATTTAGCCTCTTTACGTTTACAGTTTTAGCTAGCAATGGCTAATCCTGATATACTCATCTAACATTTGTGAAGTTCAATTGAAAAGCCAACTTCGTGTACCGACTTCTAATTCCACTATAGTTCATCATAGCCAGTTTAATGCAAAATATGTCCATCTTATTTTCTTGAATAATACAGGTAAATGTGAAGGGCCTTACGATGAATTTACACAATGTAACAGAACATAGAACAAAAAACAATAACCTACATTTAAACATCGACTGCTATGTGCAGCGGGTAGGTTTGTCCGTATTAACATCGTATTTTAATGTCTCCTTTGTGCACAAAGCAAAAGGTAAACAACTAACAGAGCAATGTTGATTTCAGAATGAAGTATTTTCGTCAGTTTAGTAGCCCTGGGCTCGTCCTACTGCAGAGAAGGGATGTGAGGGTTCAGGGAGGTGCTATGCCTGGGAATAGCCAAGGAGTTATGTCCTTCTTCCTGTACAAATTCCTATCAATATACAGTTTGACAACAATGAGTCTTACCCTACAGCCCTTCTGTCAGTGCTCCTTGAAGACGGGAAACAGCTTTTGCCATCGTGCAAAGCTCTCTAGAGGGTACCGTTTGTTCATCCCAAACGGCTTCCCAGCCAGATGCCGTCCGTGGCTCAGAACCAGCTCCTTCTGCTTCTAATGTTCGAACCTGGCCACGATTGGACGGGGGCCAGTGGGTCGTCCTCCCTAGCTCCCTCCTGACATTGGCTTGGATCTCACCCGGTGGACCAGATGGAAAGAGATGCTCTGCACCGTGTCGTTGTCCAGTTGTAGTTCATTAACCAGGAATGTTTTCAGTGTGTCCTCCACATTTTCTTCTGGCTTTTCAGCTATTCCACTCAAGATAAGATTGTCTCTCGTCGATCGAGTAGTTAGGTGCAGGATTTTCTCCTTCAATTGGAAGTTTTCAGTAGTGATGACTTCCACAATTGTTTGTACACCTTTCAGTTTTCTTCAATACATCAGAGTCCTTTTGTGTATTTCTCCAATAAAATGCTTGTGAAAAACACAGTTTTTCCCCCCCAACTCTTTCAGATCTTCTATGAGGTTTTCCAGCCTGTCCAACAACACAAGCTTGTTTAGTTTTGCGTCAACAGAAACAAGTAGTTCTTGGTTAGGTGACGTAGTTCCTGGTTAGCGCCGTCAAGTGACCATATAGGCCGCTGAGCCCTTTTCCCTCAATTTTTCTCTGGATTCCAACTGGAGTTCAAATGCCCGTATCGTGGACAGGCATGTGTGGTATCCAGTGTTGCTTTGAGTTAGAGGCATGTTTGTTGTTTGTGTTACAAACTAAAAAGTTCAAATGGTGTGGCTACTATTGATATTAAGCATCTAGTTTAGAAGTTGAAAAAAAAGCACGCTTTTGTTACAAACCTACCAGACCACTTCACAGCTGAGCGTGCTTAGCCGGGCATGCTCAAAGCATGAGCAGCTGAACTTATTTAGGCTTGAACTTATTTAGGTGTGCCATAAAAGGGTTGAATACACCCAGGACATTTCAGCTTTTCATCTTTTTATAACTTGTCAATATTTCTAAAAACATAATTCCACTTTGACATTATGTGGTATTGTGTGTAGATCCGTGACACAAAATCTGAATTTAATACATTTAGAATTCAGGCAGTAACACAACAAAATGTGGGGAACAATCAAGGGGTGTGAGTACTTTCTGAAGGCACTGTAGACTTATCTATTATCCATAATCACCTGCTTACTGCCCCTCACTGCGTGCTACCTCCCCGAGTGTTATCTCACAAACCTTTCACTGTCATACAGTACAGTGTGTGGAGCTCTCGGCGGTGTGTGCGTTTGTATTAATTAGCTGGATACCGTGCGAGCTGTCTGTTTCCAGACTGGTTAGGGTAGGACTACGTTTGAGTGACACTAAACACAAGGAAAACTGTGTGTCTGGGTTTTCAAGACTAGTGTTCCTCACTGATTACTGCCACCAGCACAGAGCAGAGAGAGAGAGGAGCTGTCAACCTGCCCAGCTAGCTAGCGCTGAGACAATCACTCAACACCACATCTCTCTGCCTCTCCTCCTCTCTTCCGCTATCCACTTCATCACTCCTTTTACCCCTTTCTACTTCCCTTTTTACCACTTCCGAGCCATGCGAGGGGAAATTGAGATACAGGTCCACTCCAGCTGAACAGATCAGGTGTTTTGAAAGGCTTTTGGCGCGTGGTGCAAAAGGAGACATGATCAACACAGGGCAATGAGTGAATTCAAATCAAAGACAGATGCATATATGCATGCACATAGGCCGTTTGGGATGAACAAACGGTACCCTCTAGAGAGCTTTGCACGATGGCAAAAGCTGTTTCCCGTCTTCAAGGAGCACTGACAGAAGGGCTGTAGGGTAAGACTCATTGTTGTCAAACTGTATATTGATAGGAATTTGTACAGGAAGAAGGACATAACTCCTTGACTATTCCCAGGCATAGCACCTCCCTGAACCCTCACATCCCTTCTCTGCAGTAGGACGAGCCCAGGGCTACTAAACTGACGAAAATACTTCATTCTGAAATCAACATTGCTCTGTTAGTTGTTTACCTTTTGCTTTGTGCACAAAGGAGACATTAAAATATGATGTTAATACGGACAAACCTACCCGCTGCACATAGCAGTCGATGTTTAAATGTAGGTTATTGTTTTTTGTTCTATGTTCTGTTACATTGTGTAAATTCATCGTAAGGCCCTTCACATTTACCTGTATTATTCAAGAAAATAAGATGGACATATTTTGCATTAAACTGGCTATGATGAACTATAGTGGAATTAGAAGTCGGTACACGAAGTTGGCTTTTCAATTGAACTTCACAAATGTTAGATGAGTATATCAGGATTAGCCATTGCTAGCTAAAACTGTAAATGTAAAGAGGCTAAATGATAAAAGTATGATATAATTTGCTTACAAGAGACTCACTCTTATTTATTTTTATTGAACCTTTATTTAACTCAGTCAGTTAAGAACAAATTCCTATTTACAATGCCGGCCTACTCCGGCGACGCTGTGCCAATTGTGCGCCGCCCTATTGGACTCCCAATCACGGCCGGATGTGATACAGCCTGGATTAGAACCAGGTACTGTAGTGACGCCTCTTGCACGGAGATGCAGTGCCTTAGACCGCTGCGCCACTCGGGAGCCCAGAGCCCAGATACTCTACAGATTAAGATGAAGCAAAATGGAAGAGTGATTGGAGAAGTTGTATTTTCTTTAATCATGGCTTAAACAACAAAAAAAGAGTGGTTTTATTCTTTTAGTCCATGTGACTATAAGATATAGTACCAGTCAAAAGTTTGGACACACCTACCCATTCAAGGGTTTTACTTTATTTTTAAAAACTAATTTCTACATTGTAGAATAAAACTATGAAATAACACATATGGAATCATGTAGTAACCAAAAAAGTGTTAAACAGATCAAAATATATTTTAGATTTTAGATTCTTCAAAGCAGCCACCCTTTGCATTGATGACAGCTTTGCACACTCTTGGCATTTTCTCAACCAGCTTCACCTGGAATGCTTTTTCAAAAGTCTTTAAGGAGTTCCCACATACGCTGAGCACTTGTTGGTTGCTTTTACTTCACTCTGCGGTACAACTCCTCCCAAACCATCTCAATTGGGTTGAGGTTGGGTTTCTGGAAGCCAGGTTATCTGATAGATCACTCTCCTTCTTGGTCAAATAGACCTTACACAGCCTGGAGGTGTGTTGGATCAAATGACAACCCCACTAAGCGCAAACCAGATTGGATGGCGTATCGCTGCAGAATGCTGTGGTATCCATGCTGGTTAAGTTCGTCTTGAATTCTAAATAAATCACAACAGTGTCAGCAGAAAAGTACCCCCACACCATCACACCTCCTCCTACATGCTTCACGGTGGGAACCACACATGGAGAGATCATCCATTCACCTACTCTTCGTCTCACAAAGGTACGGCGATTGGAACCAAAAATCGCACAATTGGACTCGTCAGACCAAAGGACGGATTTCCACCTGTCTAACAGGTGTCCAATTCATGCTTGAAAGTACAATTTCTATTAGAAATCACAAGACTCAACAGCATCAAAGAAAGAGGGAGATGCTAAGCAAGGGGGTTGTTGGGAAACTCTTCAGGCATATTTCTTTGACAAAGTCGAGATCTATTGAATTCTATTAATGAAAGCAAATATGTTATTATATGGGTAAAATGCTCCATATGCCATAGAACGTAAGCTAAAAATGTTTTGCTACAAATGTATTTTTGTATTAGGTACACCATGGCATTGCTGATGACTGTATTGTCCAAATGTGTTGTATTGTGCGTGTTTGTCTTTCTGTTTGAGTGTTGTTATGTATATTGTCAAATTTATTTTTATCAGAATAAAAAATAAATACAAATAAGCTCAGGAGTAAAAGTGTGCTTAACAAGTCATAATAAGTTGCATGGACTCACTCTGTGTTCAATAATAGTGTTTAACATGATTTTTAAATGACTACCCCATCTTTGTACCCCACACATACAATTATCTGCAAGGTCTCTAAATCAACCAGTGAATTTCAAACACAGATTCAACCACAAAGAGCAGGGAGGTTTTTCCTATGTTTCACAAAGGGAACCTATTGGTAGATGGGTTTTTAAAAAAAGCAAACATTGAATATACCTTTGAGCATGGTGCAGTTATTAATATTAAATTGTGGATGGTGTATCAATACACCCAGTCACTACAAACATACAGGTGCCCTTCCTAAATCAGATGCCGGAGAAGAAAGGAAACGCTCAGGGATTTCACCATGAGGTCAGTGGTGGTTTTAAAACAGTTAAACAGAGTTTAATGGCTATGATTGGAGAAAACTGAGGATGGATCAACAACATTGTAATTACTCCACAATACTAACAAAATGACAGAGAGAAAAGAAGGAAGCATATGCAGAAAAAAACATTCCAAACATGAATCCTGTTTGCACTAAGGCACTAAAAGTAATACTGCAAAAAATGTGTCAAAGAAATTCACTTTTTGTCCTGAATAAAATGTTTGGTGCAAATCCAACAAGACAGGACCACTCTTCATATTTTCAAGAATGGTGGTGGCTGCATCATGTTATGGGTATGCTTGTCATTGGAAAGTACTAGGGAGCTTCTTTTTTTAAATAAAAATAAACGGAAAAGAGATAAGCACAGGCAAAATCCTAGAGGAATACCTGGATGAGTCTGTTTTCCACCAGACACTGGGAGATGAATTCACATTTCAGCAGGACAATAACCTAAAGCACAACACCAAATATACACTGGAGTTGCTTACCAAGACGACATTGAATGTTCCTAGTTACAGTTGTTACTTAAATTGGCTTGAAAATCTAAGACAAGACTTGAAAATGGCTGTCTAGCAATGATCAACAACCAACTTGACAGAGCTTGACACATTTTTTAAAGAATAATGGGCAAATATTGTACATTCCAGGTGTGCAAAGCTCTTAGAGACTTAACCAGAAAGACTCACTGCTGTAATCGCTGCAAAAGGTGAGTGTAACTTGTATTGACTTAGGGGTGTGAATACTTATCTAATGAAGATATATTATTCTCCATCAAAAATAAATGATAATAATTATTCCACTTTGTGTAGATCATTGACAAAAAACTACAATTCAACCAATTTTAATCCCACTTTGTAACACAACAAAATGTGGAAAAAGTCAAGGGGTGTGAATACTTTCTGAAGGCACTGTACGCTTGCACACAAGCACGAGAGTGCACGCACGCACACACACACTAAAGTATCTATTGACCAACGCCCTCGACAGGTCAGAATCGGACTTTGCCCAGCTTGCTAGTTTTGCTCTGTGTTGTGAGAAAGTGTATCGGCACTACAGAGGCTAACAGTGCTTTCCATTCTCCACCCATCCTACCCCTCCTACCACTGAGGCCCACACACTCCCACAGTCCTCCAGAAACTCCCTGTGTGTTTTCTTTCCCTAGTTCCTGCTCTCTGTTTACAGGACAGTAATGAGAGGCAGGGAGAGGAGAGCACCCTGCTACGGCCACAATAACAGCACCAAAGCCAAGACAAACGGCCCAGCCCATCAACACAGGAAACAATGAATCTAACAGCATCAACACACTCCGACAAACAACCACTACAGGCTTCCCCTACCCCCCCATCTCTCCCTCCCTCTCTCCCTTTGCCGGAGTCCCTCCTGATGAACAGAGTGAAAGCTAAAGACCTCAGGGAAGCTTGGAAGTGGACTCTACAGAGACTAAGACTGAATCCAAAATGGCTCCCTATGGGCCCTGGTCAAAAGTAGTGCACTGCATAAGGAATAGGGTGCCATTTGAGCTTTCTAGTAGTCAGAAGAAGAGAGCCATAGCCCTCATACAGTCAGAAAAACACTGGGCAACGAAGACTTATAGGTGCTCAAACAACAGCAACACTGACAAGAGTAAGGGCCCTGACAGACAGCACCCGGCAGACGGGGTGGCCCATTAATTTTCAGTGAAGCCTAGGCTTCCCCTAGGGGGGGGGCAACCTACGGTGCTCACGCCTGTGGAAGCCGCACAGCCAAGGCAGGGCAAATACTATTCCACTCTATTTATCCTAGTGGTGCAGTCGTTGTTGACCAGTAGAATATGTAGCCTGCATGGTGATATGTTAGCACGTACGTCCAACAGCAGGATCAGCTAACTTGCCCACTCTAGCTAGATAGCTGGCTAACACAATCAGTTTACAGTCACATTTAAAATGAATGATTTTTTTCGCACGTCAATAATGTTTGTTAATTCCGTTGCTATGGTCACCGGTCGGCTGTCACATTGGTGACAGCGCACAGTCTAAGATAGAACAATGAGACCGATGTTTCAAGGGGGGGAATAAATGAGGCATCCGGTTAGCATTTCCACTCAACACTAAATATGGTGATGAGGTGAAGCCCAGTGGCCGGCAGTGGTAGAAGATGAATTTTGGCCGACATTCTGCAAATTAAATTAAATATTTTTGATCTCAATACAGTTTTCTGTTCCCAAAGCTAAAATCTGTTACGAACAGAGAGGACTAAGTTTTCTAGACTTTCCCCTTTGCCAAAGTTTCAAAAGACGGTGTTGTTTAGAAGGAGTGCAAGGTTGATTAGATTTATTGCCCACGTGCACTTCACAGAGTAGGCGTTCCCTAACGGAAATATCCAAATACATGCTAGAACACGCCAATAGGATCTGGCTCGATCGTGCTTGGTTCTGCCATCCTCCTTGCTTGTTCGGCCCACTATGATTAATTTGCTCCCATTGGAAACGACAGGCTGTTGTCAATCTTGGGGTAGTTCGAAAAAATGATGTGCGATATTCCGCTGTCTGTCTAAAAAGCACTTGAGAGTGATAGATAAAGAGAGTGAGAGGGATGCTGGGGGAAAAGAGAGAGAGAGCAATAGAAGTTAGGTCAGTGATTTCCAAATGCTAAGCCACAGGTCATGTACACCTCTCTCTCTCATTCAATCTCTCTCTGTGTGTGTGTGTGTGTGTGTGTGTGTGTGTGTGTGTGTGTGTGTGTGTGTGTGTGTGTGTGTACGCGCGTGAGCGTGTGTGTAAACACACCCGAAGCCCGCTCATTTGAATATTTAACATGTCCCTTACAGCGGGTAAGTGAATAATTTTCATTTGGGCTAATTATTAAATATTAAACAAGCGGCGGGCGCAGGTAATTACATAGCTTGTTATTAACATCGCCGCTATTAGGATGTGGACCTTCACTCAAACTCCCCGTTTGCAATTGAATTCCAATCAACGTCTTGGACAAGGACTCGTCAGGTGTTCTCTCGAGCGCTCTTCCCCTTCAGACGCTTTCCTTCCAGACAAAGTTGGCTGGGAATCGTACGAAGACACAACGGTCTGCAGGCTGAGGAGACGATATGGAGAAAATTCGTGGCAGAGATGGGGGGGGGGGAGATTACTGTACCATTGTGGGTAATTAGCTGGTAGTGCCTATGGAAAGTCAAGTTGCTAGAAAGAGAGAAAGAAAAAAGAAGGGATAATGAGTGTTAGACTGAGTGTTAGACTGAGTGAGAGACAGAGATGCACGGACAGTGTGTGTGTGTGCGTGTGCGTGTGTGTGTGTGTGTGCACGTGCTCAAATACCCAAAAGATGATCGCATTGAGACTCTATAGCACTGTGACCTTGCTGGAATCAAGCTAATCAGACAATATTTGCCAGGGCATTGTTTCAAATCGATAACTCATTAACAAAGTACAAAGGAAGTTTCCTGGTTTGTCTGAAATTCTTAAGATGAGAAAAAAACTGTTCTTGGCTGCACATGGGCGCAAAGGTCATCTCAGTGACATGTCTGCTATAGCCTCTCGCTGGGAACAGGGATTGTCAGACGAAATTACTTCAAGCCATTAATTGACATCAGGTAAAGGAGTGCGGGCAGGCAGACATGCCAGCGTTTGTTCGAGCTTGACCAGAGGCTGCAGTTAGGATATGGTGGAGGGTGAGGGACGAGGGGAAGAGAGGGGAGAGTGATGGATGTGTTTGATGGTTGACCTGACTGGAAGATTGGGAGCAGTGATCTAAGAGGTGCTACAGTACATGGCTCTCTCCCATGTACACACACACACACACACGCTCTGCTGCAGGTGAATTGCCACAGATCCTGGTCATTGACCTTTACGATGGCCAAGTGCGCAGAGTTGAGAGGCTAATGACGTTGCTCCCAGAGCCCCTCCCTGTCCTTGGATATGCTGAGCATCACATCCTGGCTCGAGCAGGGGTCAAAGGTCAAATAAGGCACAACAGCATAATTGCCCCGGCGCAAAGTGAGAGTCGGTGGGGGTGAAGGTGACACGGAGCGTGGCTTCGCGGCGCTAGCCTTTGGAACCAAGCTGGAATACATATCCGCCCGTGTTTGTGTGTTTGTGTGTGAAACACACAAGTGAGAGTGGGTAAGTGTGTCGGAATCCTCAGGGCATGATGTAGCAGGCAGGCACTGGGAAACCGTACATCTCCTAAACAAGGCCCTGGACACGAATCCCACTGCCCCTGGAGGACTAGAGAAACACCAAGAAACCATGGAGAAACCAGGCCTAAATAATGGATGGTGCTCACTCTTACACACACATTGTGCATGCCTGCAAAACCTGTCTATGCCCCCCCCCTGTGGCACACATTCACCATCTGGAACAAAAAGCAACCCCACAACGCAATTCCCAACGTAGCAGGTTCTGTTTCCTTCAGTGACCTTCAGTGAAACCGTTGAGAAAACCCATCTAAAAGTGATTCTACACACAATGCTTTCTGCAGTAACGTAAATACAAGGAACCATCCGCTTTTTCTAGCCAAGCGACACAGTACACAAAAACAGTGTGTTATGTATGGTGTGCACTGTGCTGCGATTCCAGTAGCCCTCACGGAATTTGACAGATGTGTGTAAGTACATAACTGTATAAAAACAGAAAAGACAAAATGTGAAAACATTGCCGAAATGGAGTGCCATTGTTGCTGGAGAGTTATTGTCCCAGCGAACGCTTAAAAGAGAAGTGGGGGGGGTGGGGGTGGACTCAAATGTTTGACTCAAAAGCTTTCACTTCGCAATCATAAGGATCTTACACTTCAAGAGATGGCACTCGAGAGATGAATAAAGGATGGGGGAAAAGAAAAGAAACACATGAGGGCCTCTCCCTCTCTTTCCATCTCTCTCTATGAACGTTTAAAAAAAAAATGCAACAATACGAGACGCGAGAAAAAGCGAGACGACGGAGAAGGGGGGGAAAAGGGGGGGAAAAAGTATTCCAGTCATTTACAAGAATAAGTGGCGCTTAAAGAAAGGCTCCACTCTGTTTTTTGTCCCCTTGCTCTTTTTCCAGAAGCTGCTGGCCTAATCCGAGCCAGTCAGCCTTGAGTGAAATCTTTGGAAGCTTCTTAAGCCATGAATGTGGGTTTTGTTCCTGCTATTCCTCCGCTTGGCTGACAGAAAATAGGTAACTGGATTAGTGCTAAAATTCAGAGTAAAGTGAACTCCCAAACTTCTATATGGCAAAGTGCTAGGAGCAACCCCCTTTCCTCGTCTCCCGCCATCCCTCCCCCCATCCTCTCCCTTTCTCTCTGTCATTCGGCCGACATCACTAAACATGGGCCAATGGACTGTGATCTCTAAGAGAGGAGAGATTAGCCAAGGTTGAGAGGTTACACACTATGAACCAGGGGCTAAAAAGTAAGAATCCTAAAAGCAGTTAAGGGCTTATTAATGTGTGTAAGGAAGCGTATTAATCAACTCAACTCTATCTGGGGGCTGGCTGGCTGGCTGGCTGTGTGTGTGTGTGTGTGTGTATATATATATGGGGTCCTACACACACACACACACACACATATATATATATATATATATATATATATATATATATATATATGTGTGTGTGTGTGTGTGTAGGACCCCACTGTGTGTGTGTGTGTGTGTGTGTGTGTGTGTGTGTGTGTGTGTGTGTGTGTGTGTGTGTGGGGCACCCCACTGTGTATGCGTGTGTGTGTATGTATGGGACTGTGTGGCTTTGCGCAGGTGGTCCCGCTCCACAGTGGGGGTTAGAAGAGGGGCAGAGGGGGTATCCCAATGCCAATAGAATAGATGAAAAACCCCTGCTAAAGAGGCTTGATTTGATCCCCCACCCAGCCTGACTAAGAGGGGTGAAGAAGAAAAACACAGAATCATCACAGCCCTACGCACACACACCCAGAGAGAGAGAGAGAGAGAGAGTAAAGTTTAGTTCCTGGGGATCTCCTTAACACTACCCGCTAGAGAACGCTGCCGGGTGTCTCCTTCAGCATCAGATGCACATCAACACGAAGGGTGCATGAACAGAAGCGCCCACACTTGATAAAGAGTGCAGAAACTATAGTCAAAGGACTCGTTGCATGAAAACATCGGTAGAAGTGTACAAAAATGAACAAGAGTTATTTGTTTAGATTGAGTCAAGGATGTTTTGTTTAACGGACAATAAAAACATCACAGCGTAATCCATTTGATTTGTAGACTTGATTAGTAATAGAGTAAGTCATTAACAAAGTCCAGTTGCAGCTTCTTTTGACAAAGTACAAATGAAAAAGACAATAATAACAATATTAACTAGCCAGGTGCACCGGTGAAATTATTTGCTGCATTCCTAAACAAAAGCACGAACGCATGAACAATTGTATAAAGAAATATTTGTGGAAATATATTCTTGATAAGATGTAAAAAAAAAACAGTCATTGTATCGGACACTGTGTTGTGCCGTTACACCCATGCCTAGCATGAATCAATCTAGTCTTCTCTTTATGCTTCGGGTCCACAGTCAGCACACAGCTTCGTGACTTTCTGTGAGCAAGCCCCCCACAAACAAATCGGTTGCACTTTCATGGGCCTTGTTTCGTGTGCACCTGCCAACTTGACATTGTGTCTTCTCCCCCCCCCCCCCCCCCCCCCCCCCCCAACACCGTGAGTGTTGCTTTACCACTCTCCATCACTGATGTGGAGGACAGCTCCACTGGTATGTTGTTTTGTGCAGAGGGTGTACTTGATTTTTCGACATCGGCAGCTAACCAAAACTGAAAAACAGAAGTTTTCCTTTTCTATTTCCACATGTCTGATATGCTGCAACATCAGCATGTCTCATAAACAAAAGAAACTGTTGAGTGCACAAGCAATTTGTCCGTACGCATGAGGTGTAGGGCCTTCTCTTATATTCTGGGAAGGCCACCTTCCTGTTGCGCTCTCATCTCTCTTTTCAACCCACACCGTGCCATCCCTCCCAGACTCCTGTTTCACCGCCTCAGTTGGCTCTGTTCTGGTTTTTCTTCGGCGAGGCTCAGGCATCGGAGGCTCAAAGTTAACACCATAATCAGATGAGAACTCTTCATCGGCATCGTCGATCCAATCCTCTGCCCGACTCCGCCTGACTTGCCATTGTGAACGTTGTATGCGGTACTCAGTGTCTGACTTGACTCTCAGAGGGGAGATAACATACAATCCCCAGGCTTTCATAATAAAATAATTAGACCGTCCACCGATCTTCATCACCAGTCCACTATTGTTCTTAATTCAATCGTCCTCTTCACCTTCATCACTCAGATCAATACAATTCAATCACCCTCTTCACCCTCCTCCTCATCATCCAGTTAACTGAAGTCACACGCTCCTTTATCGGTTTCTATCTGGTTTCTACCGGCCATACATCCACTGACCACAGAATAGCATATTTACATTTTATTATGTTACTCGTTTTTGCTTAGTAACCAGAGCAATGCTGCCGCGCGAGTGGTCACGTCCTGAACGCGGACACAGCGCGGATATCTTTGGGGGGAAAAAATGACACCTCTTGAATTATGAGAGTCATTTGTAGTAGAAGTGTAGTACAAGTGTAGTAGAAACTAAAGAATATGCTCATCTGGTTGATTATTTCATCTGGTCTATAGGCTAACTCTTGTTATGTGTGAAATTAGTTTCGGTATAGTTCAGGCCCAGCGTCGTCCGGGTTTGACCAGGGTAGGCCGTCTCTGTAAATAAGAATGTGTTCTTAACTGACTTGCCTAGTAAAATAAAGCATTTGAAAGTGTATTGTTTGTTTCCCGCTCGTCAAGCAGGATAGAGTCAAGGATATGTTTTGCATCATTCTAAAGGCCTACTGCAACACACAGCATGTTTTCCCTTTTACTTACAATAAAGGTGATTAGTAGTTATAGTTACAGTAAATAATACAGTCCTGTAACAGCTTCTTCTACAAAGTAAAACCTAAAGGGGAACGGTATCAACCCGCAAGGTTGTTACACTATTGTCTTTCTAAAATAAAATCCAACCACTTCACCCTCCTTATCATTCAGTTAGGCCTAATTTAAATTCAATTGTGAAGTAAGGTGCACAATTATCACCCATTCATCATACATTCAGTGAAGATAGAGAGACGCATTAGTGCCTGGCTGGGTATCGACATCCTACGGCACATTGTCTTGGCGGGTTAAGTTAGGAATAGGTGTCAAATAACAGTTAAAAAAAGGCTCCAAATACTTTTCTGTTTGTGATTTCAAAATTAGGACAAATGTAAAATTAAAAAACATGTAGGAAAAGTTAGGGAAGGAGCGGGACATAGCTATTGGGGGGGATGGAGGGGGGCTGTTTTTTTATTTTATACAAAATCAAACGTCAGTGGCCGTTGGCCTATGGCGGTTCTAGTGTAAAAAAAGAGCTATTATGGGGACGTTATCTTGATGAGCATGAATCAAATCAAATTGTATGCGTCCATATGCTTGGTAAACATGCTTACTTATAGTGCCCGTCCCAACAATGCAGAGAATGATAACAGGAAGTATAAATACACAAAGAGTAAAGGTCAATTAGAGAGTTGAACACTGTCTACTGTACTGCTATCCTCCTGGATATGGTGATGGTTTCATGGTCACTCTGTCCTGAACCTTTACACCTCGCCATTTTATTAATTACTATTACACCCCCCCCATATTCCTATAGATTCTAATTTCCATCTCCCCCTTGCATTTTGCTGCATAATACTCCACACCTGTGTGTGTGTCTATCTGTGTGTGGTGTGTGTGTGAGTGAGAGAGAGTGTTTGAAGCTTACTCCAAAAGCAAGGGAGTGGCTGAGGAGGTCCAGGTCCTGGGGAGAAGGGGCGGGGCCGATTGAGAGAGGGGGTCAAATAAACTAACATCCTGCTGAGTCTAAGGTCACAGTTCAAAGGGCAGAGGTCACTGTGCCGTATGGCCCCGTAAGAAGACTCATCCTGCGGTATCTCTTCATCGATCAAACTCAAAAGCAACAAGCCCCAACTATATCAGAAGAGAACCCACGCATCAGAGAAGAGTGCTTGGAAGAATTCAAACGTCAACCAATCACACAAGGACCTTGTATTATCCCATGATTATTTTAGGAAATCATGTTTAAAGTCGTGACGAAATGACCAACATCAACATAAAGTGTCTTAGCAGGGCGTTGGGCCACCAAGAGCCAGAACAGCTTCAATGCACCTTGGTATAGATTCTACAAGTGTCTGGCACTCTATTGGAGGGATGTGACATCATTCTTCCATGAGAAATTCCATTGTTTTGTTGATGGAAAACTCTGTCTCAAGCGTCGCTCCAGAATATCCCATAAGTGTTGGGTTGAGATCTGGTGAGACAGACACACAAACCCTTTAAACCCCCTTTTAGGTCCCTCTTTAAAAGTCACAGACCTCTTCTTCCAGCCACAGTAGCCAAAATAATGGGCAACTAGGCGTTTTTGCACATGACCCTAAGTATGATGGGATGTTGATTGCTTAATTAACTCAGAAACCACACCTGTGTGGAAGCACCTGCTTCCTTTATTTTGGCAGTTACCTGTATATTGCATAAGGATGATCTACTTCATTTTGAGGTTTAAAATCATAGATATAGAATTTGTAGACACACACAATATACACATATGCACATACATGTGGGCACACAAACACACACACACGGGCAAACGGCAAACACCCCCTCCCCCATTCTTCATAGAAGAGTTTTAACACACTTCACCCCAAAATGTTGTGAGCTTTTCACTATCATTGTAAAGCCCTAGTTATTTTGTTGCTTTGACAAAGTCATTTCTGAAAACTATTATTTATGTAATTCATTTTAAGGTAAAAACATTTTAATTTTTTTAACTTATTTGAACTGAAGTCGTTTTTAATATGGTGAAACTCTACATACATTTATTTTTTTACATTGAACATCTAATTGTCAAATCATAGTGTAAAAGCAGGTGTGCTGGTCCTACTCATAACACATCAACCCTGTTACCCAAAGATAGACCGGCTTGCAGTCAATTGCCCCTCCCAGTTGCACACCTGCTTCCATTTCCCCTGTCAAAAGGGGATTTATGGCTGATTTAAGATGAAATCGTCAACCCTGTTACTTTATTTGGCACTTTATAGGCACTTCCTATAGTAATTTTATTTACAACCTCGAGGTGGGAAAACATCTTATTTATTACAATGAACATGTGCTCTTTATGCGAGAATGTTAAAAGTAGGTGAAATCAAACTTTTGCACCAAGTTACACATCTCAAAAGGCACTGAATTGGTGGAACGACCCAACTATAGGCTAATGCCAAAGTGTGAAAAATATTGTATGGCCTCCTGCAGAACTGGAAAAACCTTGGGTGGGACTGCACTAACGATCTCACGCTGCTAGCATCACAAAGTGCAAAAGGTTTCAGAGAGAGCGAGAGAAAAAGAGAGTCTCCTCATTATGTGAATTTGGAGATATTCCAGTTGAAATATTTATTAAGATATTAATATGGGCTCTTCCCCTTCATCTCCTCTCTGATGATATGCTCACACAGCTCTATCTTTCTGCTCCTCACTAAGTCTGACCTCTCTCTCTCTCTGTAACACACACACACAGTCGCACAAACAGCCTGCTACCAACTTTTAGTAAACTTCTGGAAACAATTGTGTTTGACCAGATACAATGCTATTTCACAATTAACAAATTAACAACTGACTTTCAGCATGCTTATAGGGAAGGGCACTCAACAAGTATTGCACTTACACAAATTACTGGTGTTTGGCTGAAATAAACTTTTGATATACTTCAGTACAGCTTTTGACATAACTGATCATAATCTTTGTGTGTTATGGCTTTACATCCCCTGCTATATCGTGGATTGAGAGTTACCTGTCTAATTGAGAGTTACCTGTCTAACTCCAACTTAATCCAGGTAGAATCGGGGATTCCCCAGGGCAGTGGTCTAGGACCCTTTCTTTTTTCAATCTTTACAAATGACTTGCTACTGGCACTGAGTAAAGACTGTGTGTCTATGTATGCTGATGACTCAACACTATACACGTCAGCTACCACAGCAAGTGAAATCACTGCAACACCTAAAGAGCTGCAGTCAGTTTCAGAATGTGGGGCAAGTAATAAGCTAGCACTAAATATTGAAAAAACTAAACGCATTGCATTTGGGACAAACGATTTACTAAATCCTAAACCTCAACTACATTTTGTAATGAATAATGTGGAAATTGAGCAAGTTGAGGACTGTTATGGTCAAAACATGTTGATGCAACATGTGTGTAAGACTTGTGAAGATATGTCCGTAATAAAGTGCTGCTCTGCTTTCTTGACATTGCTATCAACAAAACAAGTTTTGTTGCACCTGGACTACTGCCCAGTGATATGGTCAAGTGTCACAAAGAGGGACATAGGCAAAAACAGTAGTCCCAGAACAGAGCAGCAGGACTGGCCCTTAAATGTACATCGATTACATGCATGTCAATCTCTCCTGGCTCTAGAGGAGAGATTGACTGCATCACCACTAGTCTTTGTGAGAGGTATTGACATGTTGAAAGCACTGAGCTGTCTGTTCAAATGACTAGCACACAGCTCAGACATCCATGCAAACCCCACAGGACATGCCACAAGGGGTCTCTTCATAGTCCTCAAGTCCAGAACAGACTCCGAGAAACGCACAGTACTACACAGAGCCATGACTACATGGAACTCTATTCCACATCAAGTAACTCATGCAAGCAGTAACATCTGATTTTAAAAACAGATATAATTACACCTTACGGAACAAATCGGACAGTGAAGAGACACACGCATACAGAGGCACACACGCACTTTACACTCACGTACATTGTAATGTTGTTGTATGGTGGTATTATAACTTTTGTATGGTAGACATGTAGTGGTGAAATAATGTTACATGATGTACCTTTTTGTTGTTTTTTGTTGTTGTGTGATGTAAGTACCTTAATGTGTTTGGACCCGAGGAAGAGTAGCTGCTGCCTTGGCAACAGCTAATGGGGTTTCACTAATAAATACAAATACACACCCTCAAACACACACAAAAAAAACGTCCAAGAGGTCAATATCAGAGGTGACACTTTAGAGCCTTGATCCTTGTGTTATAATGTATGTGTTGTGTGTGTGTGTGTGTGTGTGTGTGTGTGCGCGCGCGCGCGCGCTTGTATCTGTGCATGTGTTTGTGCATACTAGGGTTGAATGCCGGGAATCCGGTTACCGAGATTTACTGACATAACCACTCCCCTTTCTGGGATAAATAACTGAGAAACCGGTATATTGTAATAAATTATTTAAATGAACAGCATGACGTGAAATTGAACTGTTAAATTATATGTGAAGTCTAAATCGGTCTTCTCTATGGCATGATGAATCATCAACGCTCTGGGTGGGAACACACCATCTCGGTATGGAGCGCAGTTGTAGTCCTGGCCATGTGGTGCCAGGACAACAACCTCTCCCTCAACGTGATGAAGACAAAGGAGATGATTGTGGACTACAGGAAGAGCATGCCCCCATTCTTCGACGGGGCTGCAGTGGAGCAGGTTGATAGCTTCAAGTTCCTTGGTGTCCACATCAACAAACTAACATGGTCCAAGCACACCAAGACAGTCGTGAAGAGGGCACAACATAACCTATTCCCCCTCAGGAGACTCAAAAGATTTGGCATGGGTCCTCAGTTCCTCAAAACCTTCTACAGCTGCACCATCGAGAGCATCACTGCCTGGTATGGCAAATGCTCGGCCTCTGACCGCAAGGCACTACAGAGGGTAGTGTGAACGGCCCAGCTAAGCTTCCTGCCATCCAGGACCTCTAAACCAGGCGGTGTTATAGGAAGGCCCGAACAATTGTCAAAGACTCCAGCCACTCTAGTCATAGACTGTGCTACCGCACAGCAAGCGGTACCAGATGTCCACAAGTCTAGGTCCAAGAGGCTTCTAAACAGCTTCTACCCCCAAACCATAAGACTCCTGAAAACCTAATCAAATGGATACCCAGACTATTTGCATTGCTGCTACTCTCTGTTGTCATCATCATTGAGATGTGTCTGTTACTTGCATAGTCACTTTAATAAATATATTTTTTAACTGCATTGTTGGTTAGGGGCTTGTAAGTAAGCATTTCACTGTAAGGTTGTATTCAGCGCAAGTGACTAATAAAATTCATGCAGACCCAGACTTTGTTTCTTGCGACAGGTAGGCTGAGATTTGCTGCAGCATAGTCTGTGCTACAGTAATATAAAGACCAAATGTGTGTCTAATCTCCATCTGGCTTTCGGGGGTCACCTTCGTTTTTACTTTGCACCCGCAGAGTTCTAAAACCGTGCTTCACTCTACTATTGTTACTTTAAAATCAGTGCACGTGCGAGCCTCTTTCCATCAATTCCATTCAAATTGCATGCAAAACAGATCATCCTGTTCTAGATTGATGTACAGCCCTATATATAGATGTCCTAGCCTACCTCTTTCAGGTAATTCATTCAACGCAGTATTAGTCTTATATTTAGCTCATTCATGATGGGTTATGGATAACAAGCGTCTAACTTCTAGCCTCTGTCTCTTGAACAATAACCACGCACATGTGCTCCGCTGGCCTCTCCTTAAAAAAACACACTCCTTAGCTCTTGGAGTCTCATGCAGGAAAAGACAGACTAGAATAGCTTGCTGAACATCATTTAAGCATTTCTTATACCAATGTTTGAAGCTATTGTTTGCTGAATGTTAAATGTAGTAGCCAATAGAACTCACGGGGAGTTTGAAAGAAGAGCGAACGCGCGATGGCAGTAGGCTATAGCAATTATTTATTCAGACCCATAAACATTCAATTTTGGGGAAGAAAACTGAAAGCCTTCAACATCTAATTCTCGTCCTGTATTATTCAAGGATGTCATTAGAATGATGAAGATAAGGACAGCGAAACTCATTTCATTTGACTGTTGAAAGCGAGGAAGGAATGAACCAACAATAGAGAGAGAAAGAGGTAGGCAGGCTACTAAATATTATCAAAAAGGTATATATGCATCAGCCTACTAATTATACAAATAAGCCCATTTACTGTACATTAAAAAAAATGTAATCAAATTTCCTAGCCTATACTTGTAACTTTGAAGGCTGCATGTGTTGCACCAGAATCCCATGTTCTCTCCCTGCTTCATCACGGTTTGAACGATGTGCGTAATTCCAGTCCACAGTAATATAGTTCACACTCAAAAAGATTAGCCTACTGGAGCTTGTTTAATTTATTTACCCAAGAGAGCATATAGCTAGCTACATCTATGGGCTTTTATATGTTTCTGTCATGTGTAATGTGCAGTAGCCTATATCATGGGATCATTAAATATGTTTTATTTAGGGCTCATAAAATGTATTTAATCTATGGCTCATCGGGCCCAGGTAGCATCGGGCTTGAATTTTAGATCAAAACTCTATAATAAACCCATCATGTTTAAATGATTTTAAATAAATCCCTGACAGTGTCACCAGCAAAGCACCCCCATACCATCACACCTCCTCCATGCTTCACGGTGGGAACCACACATGCAGAGATCATCCGTTCACCTACTCTGCGTCTCACAAAGAGAAGGCGGTTGGAAACAAAAATAGCAAATTTGGACAAAAAGGACAGATTTCCACCAGTCTAATGTCCATTGCCTGTGCTCCTTGGCCCAAGCAAGTCTCTTCTTCTTATTGGTGTCCTTTAGTAGAGGCACATTTTCTATGCAGAAATTTGACCATGTAGGCCTGATTCATGCAGTCTCCTCTGAACAGTTGATATTGAGATGTGTCTGTTACTTGAACTCTGTGAAGCATTTATTTGGGCTGCAATCAGAAGTGCACTTACTTATCCTCTGCAGCAGAGGTAACTCTGGGTCTTCCTTTCCTGTGGCGGTCCTCATGAGAGCCAGTTTCATCATAGCGCTTGATCGTTTTTGCAACTGCAAGTCCAGATTGATTGACCTTCATGTCTTAAAAAAATGATGGACTGCCATTTCTCTTTGCTTATTTGAGCTGTTCTTGAAATAATATGGACTTGGTCTTTTACCAAATACAGCTATATTCTGTATACCACCCCTACCTTGCCACAACACAACTGAAAGGCTCAAACGTATTAAGAAGGAAAGAAATTCCACAAATTAATTTAACACCGCACACCTGTTAATTGAAATGCATTCCAGGTGACTGAAGCTGGTTGAGAGAATGCCAAGAGTGTGCAAAGCTGTCATCAAGGCAGGGTGGCCACTTTGAAGAATCTCAAATATAAAACACTTTTGTGGTTACTACATGATTCCATATGTGTTATTTCATAGTTTTGATGTCTTCACTATTATTCTACAATGTAGAAAATAGTACAAATAAATAAAAACCCTGGAATGGAACTTTTGACTGGTACTCTATATTGTTTATAATGCTTTTGAATGACAATTCCGTTTTTTGGCGGGAAATACTGGGTCACCTGGGAGAAAAGAGATTTATTGTTAGGATGGATCATTTGTAAAATACCAGGAAAATATTGAACCCTAGTGCATTACGCATCTAAACACACTCAAAAATGTTTTGTTTCAGTTGTATTTCAATGAACACGAAGACGACTTCTTTAAAGTTTACGCCCAAAAAAAGACGATGCCTAAAAAACATGTCTAATGTAAGAGTGAGCTAGACAGTGATGATGGGGGGCTTGAAGCCATCGCTAAGGCGATAATATAATCATATATATGGCATTTAGCAGACGCTTTTGCGATCTAACAGAGTAAGCTAAAGCGCTACTGCTAATGAGCCCATATTAGAGTGTGGTACTATCAGGAGAGCCAGGCAGAGAGAAAAGAGGCACTGTTGACAGCTCACACACAGCCCGTCAGTCCCTGTGAGACCACAAGGCCTGTCAGAGGCAACCGAGTGACATCTCTCACACGCAAACGTGCATGTGCACGAACGCACAGCACAAATACAAAAACGTATGGACACGTATGTACACACGCACATGTACACGCACACTGGTGTGACGCTACAGCCATCAACCCGAGACGAGACAAAGAGGATAGCATCCCCTTACATTCTCGTCACGTTAAAACCAACAACTACTGGCCTTCTACAGAGCACCCTACAAACGCTCTACCGCATAAAGAAAAACAAGGTCTGTGTGGATGGACAACAGGTCAAAGCCTTTGAGGACGACGTCACCATAGTCCGGTTATGTTAGGTGTGATAGAAGGACTGAATTGAGGCTCCTTCGGTTCCATTTCCTATAACGCTGGAGGTATTTGTTTTGATCCCTGAAATATTCCATTATCAATCAGAGACGAGGAACGAGAGTCTATGGGAAGGTGGACGATGTGTGATGTGCTAGTGTGTGTGTGTGATGAGGTGGTGTGTGTGGGATGAGGTGGTGTATATATGGTGTGTGTTTGGAAGACAATAATCCCAGCGGTCAACAGTTTGAGGGGACAGAGTTGCTCTGACGAGCGAGCGAGAGAGAGAAAGGAAGAGAAAATTGAAAGAGAGAGCGTGCCATGTGCCACAGCCTGACCACACAAGAGCCTCTCTTTCCCTCTTCACCCGCCCTCCCTCCTCTCCTTTCTCCACCTCCCCCATCGTTTCTTTTAGGACGCTGTCTATCCCTTTCTTATCCTCCTCCACCACCGCCCCTCCCACGCTCACCCGTATGGGGATCTGCTCGGTCTCGCTCTCCTTCTGCGGGTTGCGGTACTTCTCGTAGAAGTCCCTCTTCTTCTTGCTCTCCCGGTCGTCCTTGCGCTCTCTCTTCTCGGCGGGTTCGTCCGAGGCCTCGGGGGAGGGCAGGGGCGCGGGCTTGGCCGGCCTCTCCACCTCCAGGTGGTTCTCATTGGGGTTGAGCACCATCACGCCGTAGCCTTCCTGGAAGACAACACACACAAATGTTAGAGAGTCCACGCATCTGCCTCCGACTCACTTCTGTGTCTCTGGCTGTGTGTGTGCGTGTGTTTAGGTGAATGCAGTTGATGCCCATACAATAATCAAAGTGAGTTATTGTATGGCCAATAGTGAGCCAATAGTGAGAGGCATCTGTGCCAGGCTGGTAGGGGAGAGACAGTCAGTCTTGCCATAGTGAATAGCATTGGGTCCAAAGGCCAGGTGTCACTTACTATCAAAATGAATTGACCCCTCCATCACTCATCTCAAAAGTTAGGGGCTGTCGTATACATGTGTGTGATCAGTGTGTGTGTGTGTGTGTGTGTGTGTAACTGCAATTCAAGTTTTGTGAGGATAACAAGGGGCATACAACGTTTAACAGAAACAAAATACAAATGAACAAACAAATTCTAAATGGCATTATGCTGTAAAACTAAGATAAGGAAGTCAGAAAATGTCCTGTAAGTTGTTCGGAATTGAAACAGGCAGAAACTATTATGGTCAGGGGAAGTTTTCACAAGGCCTTAGTGACTTCTTCAACTCTGAAGACATTTTTAATTAAGTGTGTTTATTATCCCAAGCACTCTCAAACTAAAGCAGGAAACGGAGGGATTCCTTTTCCATTTTGGCAGCACTTCACACACACACTCTCCCTCTGTATACACACACACACACACACACGCACAAAAAATTGGCAGATCTGAACTGACAAAAAGGTTTTTTGAAGACAAGTGTAGGAGTAAGTGAGGAAATTTCACTCCATCACACACACTGTCTACACACTGCAGCACGTCTCCTCCGTTTTAATAAGTGTTAACACAATGTGTGTGTCCCTCTTCCGCCCGTCCATGTCAAACCTGCCCCACACATTAGCACCTGGTGTGTGTTGACAACAGCAAAATGACACTTTCACACATCCCCAGACTATAAAATGATTCTTATTTTCACACTCTCTCCGACCGACGGCTTTAGCCAAAGCTCCCACCACTCCCTTTAGGATTATTCGTATCAAACTTTCAGACACTCTCAAATAAGACAAATCTGAACAAATTGCAGCAGTAGTGGGAGTACTTTCACCAGCAATTATATAACGATTTTATACAAGTATTAATTAGGGGCATACTTTATTAGGATCTATTTTGGGTTTTTAGGTCATAACTATTTCGCAAAATCTCTGACACCGACACCTTAATTGCTAGACAAATATTTTGAGTTTAAATATATTCAATGAAATAAATAATTCCGTTTTTAAATCAGCAGAGACTTTTAAGGAAGCTGTAAAATAGAAAATGAAGTAAGAATGAATTGAATCACAATATTAAGACCGACAGAGAAGTTGCTAAATGAAACAAACGTGATTAAATACATTTGTTTTTCCAGTTTGCTTCTATAAAAATATCATTGTCATTACCAAACTAAGTACAGGATCACCATCAAAATGACATCACTGACAGCTGCCCATTAAAACAAGTCAAACAATATCAAGACAAACAAATAACTGACAGCCCTATAAAACCCATTGTTCCACACATCATAACACACATTGATATAGAGCATCGACCCACACGTTGACGTTTTTCAGAAGAAGCCTTTTATTAGGGAGCTTATATGATTCTTTAGCTAGAGGAGTTCCTCGGCTGTTGGCTCTGACTTAAGTTCATTTTCTTCCAGTGTGTTAGGTGCTGCACATACGGCCCCGCACCACAGCCCCACCTGGGCTGGGAGCGGAGCTGGAAGGGAGGGAGACGTCTTTCTCATCTTCCTCCTCTTTTGGGCATACTAGCTATCTGCAGTGGGAGGGAGGGAGGGGTAAAGTAATAGGTCAGGTTCTATTAAAGAGGCTTAGCTCAGTTCAGCACAGGCCCGGGGCTGTCTTTGTTGGCACAGCCATCACGGAGCAGTTCACACGGACCTTACGACCGGAGAGGATGAGGAGAGGAAAATGGGAGAGAGGAGGTCCGCTCCAGCTCTGTGCCACTGCCCACTGGTGGCAGGCTGGAAAAATGACTGGCAACACTGTCTTCCTCTCAATCAGAGGCGAGGAACGAGAGAGAAAGAGAGGGAGAGAGGACAAGACAAAGGGTGAGGGTGGATGGAGAGAGAGATAGAGGAGAGAGAGAGACGGAAATAAAAGACAAAGAAAGAAAGAAAGAAATGGATTGGGGAAGAGAGAGATGGATAAAGGGAGAGTACCTTCATAGAAACCCGAAGTGTTCAACCCATCCATCCATCAATCTATGTGCCTAAGATCTACGCAGCATATAGGGCAAAGCATTAATGGGTGAGCAACATTAGGCCTACTGAGCTAATGCTAGCCCTGTGTGGCCCAGCCCTGCCTGGGCTGATTGTGGCTAACCCTTAGTGCTGCCCAGTCACCCTGAAGCATTACTGTGAGAGGGACCGGTGTTCCCCAGCATCACCCTGCATCCTCCAGCATCACAGACTTCTGCAGTAGGGCCATGGGTTCATCGCCTAGTCGGAAACCATCCTTTACGTCGACAGAGGAAGGTCTCAGGCAAACATTGGTCTCTGGGTCTCTTCCTCGCTCTCCTGTTCTGTCCAACAGCAAAGGCATTTTACACTAAGGGGAAAGAGAGTTAAGAGGCTGAACCGCAGAGTTTATTTATTCAATCATCAATGTATTCTGGTGTTTTGAATATCTCTGAAGTGAATGCCGACAGTAAGTACAAGGTCTTTTTTATTAAAGGTGGTGCCATCGCTATGTAATTAGGGAGGAAAAAAATGGATGAACTTGTATTTAACAACAAATGATATGTATAATTTATAACGAAGTACTATTACACATGAATATAATTACTACCCTAGTTAGCGCCGATTGTCTCGATTGCCTGTCAGCGGTGAAAAAAATCTCACGCTCTCGCTTGGGGTGTGGACACTGATGTTGCGTCAGTGTTTCTTTATGCAGTGCTTTGCAGGATAAGCTTCACACACACCCTTCCCATGCCCCTGAGTGCCCTGTGCCACCGCCACACAGAGCCCTGGCCCAGAGGGCAGCGGTCAGAGGGGTCACCTAGGCCCCTCCGAGGGGGACGCACCCCCGTCACCCCTCTCCGGACGCTCTTTAGCGCTCCTTTGTCGGGCCTGTCGAAGACCAGCCGACTCCCCTCAGATAGCACAACAATGGCCGCCGCTCAGGAAGCCCTGCTCTGCCGTCAGTCTCTGCCCTCCTCCATCTCCCAGTGTGTCACTAACGCCGCGCTGAGTATCAGCCTGACATCTCACACACACAGATCTTATTATACATCCCATTCAACGCCATCAACGGGTCTAATCAGTTCGCAGAGAAAGTGCAGATGCGCATCGACAAAGGAGAAAACGCAAATGCTGCGCGTCAACAGGGAAATATTGATGGGTCGTTTATGTTTATTTGGACCCAACCCGCTTTGATAAAACTACGCGGTCAGACTGTGGTCATATTTGGCCGTGAGACAGTGTAACGGTAACGCACCATTGTCTGCCTTCTCAGTGGCATGGTTTAAAGGAGGCTGACAAAAAAAAATATATATATTTTTTTTTAAATAGGCTAAGGCATCCCTTTAAGAAGATGCTATCTCCATGTTCACAGTTGGGCTGTAATGAAATGAAACGTGTCTCACTTGTGTGTGTGGAGAGAGGCGGCCGAAACCGTGCACGTGTGTGTGTGTGTATAGAGTCTTTGATGTGTGAGCTCTCATGTAGCAAGCACGGCCTTTGGGCACAGCAAAAAAGGACAGGCACTTGACAGGTACAAAGCATGGCTGATAATGGTCAAGGGGGCATGTGGGTAGGAAAGGGGATGATTGTGTGTGTGTGTGTGCGCTTTAAGGAAAATATATTGTAGTATGTGAGCTTCAGGAAGATGGGTGTATCAATGTGTATACAAATGTGTACACGATGGCATTGTACACTGATGTGAGAGGGGATCTGTATGTGCTCGCTACATTATCAGCTACGGCTGGCAACGCTCTGTCTAATCCCTATTGGGGGGTTGTTCTTGTGTTAATATCAGGGCAGCTGACACTCCCTGTACCGACACCATCGGCTATACTTCCTTGTTTCTGTGATAGCCCTCCAGTGATTGGTTGTCGCGACTTGACAGGCAGAGGGCAAAGGCGCGCTCGCCACCGTCCAACCAATCAGAAGGCGAGGGAGGGAGACAAGGCGGCAACATGTCTGGAGGCGACACTGGGGATAGGCGGCACCAAGGCATACAGAGGAGAAAAAAAGACCAACCTGGAAAATGAACGTGGGGAATCAAAGCCACATCGAGACACTCGGTCTCAATTCATGAACACACATTCATGGCTAATTCAGCAGATAATGATGCTTCCACAATGTGTTCTATTGAGATGAAACCTTAATAAAGCCTTACACTAATACCTGAGATACAGGTAGAAAGCATGGGAGGATATATATAAATATATATGTGTATGGGAGGATATATAAATATATATATGAGAGAGAGAGAGAGAGAGAGAGAGAAAGCGAGAGAGAAAGCGAGAGAGAGCGAGAGAGAGCGAGAGAGAGAGAGAGAGAGAGAGAGAGAGAGAGAGAGAGAGAGAGAGGGAAAGCGAGAGAGAGAAAGAGAGAGAGAGAAGAGAGAGAGAAAGAGAGCGAGAGGGAGAGAGAAAGAGAGAGAGAGGGAGAGAGAGAGAGGGAGAGAGAAAGTGAGAGAGAGATATTCTCTTTGAGCCCATAGAGAAGCATGGGAGGCCCTGGTGGTGGAGCATGCGGGAATGGAAATACAGTTATATGAAATGGGCCCCTCCTGGGCTGAGGCAGGCCCCCCTCTCTCTCAGGGCCACCCCTGCTCTGGGTGACCCTGCCTGTCTCCGGCTCCACGTGGGCTTTTTCAGCAGCCAGGGGCCCATTATCCCCCTCTCCTCGTCTCTCCCAGAAACCACACAGCTCACAAAGCACTGTCAGATTAAGACACTGTACCCCCCCCCCCCCCCCACCAACCCTCTCTCACATATACACATACCCACAACCCCTCTTTCGCACACCCACCACCAGCCCTTCTACACCCCCAACCCCATCGCTCCCCATCTCTCCCCATCTCTCTCACACACCCCAAGACCAGCCCTTCTAATACACATATAGATGTAGGATCATCATTTGATCACTCTTTTGACGCTGAGAATTTTCCTGCAGACAAGCTTTGTGATTGACACAAATTCACTGAAAACCCACACTAACAAAGATATATTAACAGTATTCCACTTTTCATGTAGCCTAATTTTGACCAGCTAATAGCCTAACCACAATGCCAGCATCATTAAGGACTAACCGTTCAGATCCTGTTGCTGACCTAATATGTTCCTGTGGCTATCTGAGATTTATCTACACTACTGTCCCGAGTAAATAGATTCACTCACTCACTCACACCAAAAAAAAGCACCCACAACCACACCAAATTGATTGTCTCATAGACAGCAGGTGTCTTCGCACAACAACATGGTTTATTACTGTACAGAGACAGTCAATTCAATGCCGCCTTCAATAACAACCTGAACTGGTCTCTGTGATCCTCACTGTGTTTATAATAACGATCAACATTAGCATAATTAGGCCATGTCCTAATCCACAGTAACCTTATCTAACAAGTCAAGTTCTGTTCAGAGCGGGGAAAAACAAGGAAGTTTAACCTTGGCATGGGATGTGTGCTCATTTAGATATTGTTTACAGGCTCAACTGAATATTTATACAGGAGTTCAAAGTGGAGCGTTGTTGGGGAGGAAGTGAGGAGAATAGGAGTGGTTCATATCCCCCTGTGCCTCGGAATCTTTTCATGTCTGACTTAACATCTCTCCTTCTCCCCCCCCCACCCCCCTCCCCTCTTCTGGTCCTGTTTATTTTCAGCACCTCCGCACGGACGCACACACACAAACACACACACGCGTCAGCGATAGGAGCAACACACTTGACGCAAAGCAAAGGCTCCCTCACATCTCAATTATTTATACGTCTCCTGGACGATTTCATCTCAGCAACTCGGCTACATTTAGCTTGCTTTCATTTTCTGAGCTACTGTAGAAGCTGGTTGACACCAGAGAAGATAGCCCAAATCTCCCGAGGCCCTCTCTACGCTCCCTTACTCTCATTCACTCTTTCTGATACACTCCGTTTCCAATAGAATGGATGACCCCTGCCTGTACAGTACCAGTCAAAAAAGTTTGGACACACTTACTCATTCCAGGGTTTTTCTTCGTTTTGACTCTTTTCTGCATTGTATAATAATAGTGAAGACATCAAAACTATGAAATAACACATGGAATCATGTAGTAACCAAAAAAGTGTTAAACGAATCAAAATATATTATATTTGCGATTCTTCAAAGTATCCACCCTTTGCCTCGATGACATTTTTGCACACTCTTGGCATTCTCTCAACCAGCTTCATGAGGTAGTCACCTGGAATGCATTTCAATTAACAGGTGAGCCTTGTTAAAAGTTAATTTGTGGAATTAATGCGTTTGAGACAATCAGTTTTGTTGTGACAACGTAGGGTTGGTATATAGAAGATGGTCTTTTACCAAATAGGGCTAAGTCCATATTATGGAAAGAGCAGCTCAAATAAGCAAAGAGAAACAACAGTCCATCATTATTTTAAGACCTGAAGATCAGTCAACACGGAAAATGTCAAGTTTTTTCAAATGCAGTAGCAAAAACCGCTATGATAAGCGCTATGATGAAACTAGCTCTCATGAGGACCGCCACAGGAAAGTAAGACCCAGAGTTATGTCAGCTGCAGAGGATAAGTTCATTAGAGTTACCAGCCTCAGAAATTGCATCAGATGACCTGGCCTCCACAATCACCCGACCTCAACCCAAGTGAGATGGGTTGGGATGAGTTGGACTGCAGAGTGAAGGAAAAGCAGCAAACAAGTGCTCAGCATATGTGGGAACTCCTTCAAGACTGTTGGAAAAGCATTCCAAGTGAGCTGGTTGAGAGAACTACATGATTCCATATGTCTTATTTCATAGTTTTGATGTCTTCACTATTATTCTATAAAGTAGAACATAGTAAAAAGAATGAAAAACCATTAACTGAGTCTGTGTGTCCAAACTTTTGACTGGTATTGTACCGTTACATATTACCTCAATTACCTCGACTAACCTGTACCCCCACACATTGACTCAGTATTGGTACCCCCTGTATATCGCCTCGTTATTGTATTATTGCTCTTATTTAAAACATTTGACTTAATAATAATTTCTGAACTTGTTGGTTAAGGGCTTGTAAGTAAGCATTTCACGGTAAGGTCTGTTGTATTCGGGGCATGTGACAAATAAAATGTGATTTGAAGGGATGAAAATAGCAGTGTGGGTATAGGCAAACTATAGCAAGTCCCAGGCATTTTTGAGCTTGAGGAACACAACCAATAACATGGATTTACCTCCATTGAACCACACTATGGTAAGACCCATCCATTTCAACACACAAGGACTGTGTTAACTCCACAACACATGTCAAGAGATTAGGCTGATACTAAATTCCTCTTGTCTGATGAAACTACACACACAGACAGAGATTTAGACAAACACACACACACACACACAGACAGACACACACACACACTCTTGGAGAGCCCATCCTATGGTGATGCATACACTAGCACACACACTGCTTCATCAGCTCTCAGCGCGGCACACCGTGGGGGTGTGGTGGTGGGGGCTGGACGGAGCATTAATCAACGGTCAGGTGGAATTTGTCAGAGCTATCGATTGTGCAAGTAAATGTTACAGAAGTCATTTGTCAAAAAATAAACAAATACAGGAGGGCAACGTGTCAAGTGTTCACGGTGAAGTGACAGTGAACACACACACACACACACACACTCCTGTGTTCCTGTGGTTACACCAACCAGCCTGCTATAGTTTTCACCATGTGTTGATCAGATGATGAACGTTGATCCAACGTTAGAGATTAAACAGAGGAACAGACGGGAAGTAAAAAGCAGAACATTCGTTTAGTAGATCATCTACAAACATGATTACCCCTCAAATACACGGAGAACCTACCTCGTATTGCACTGTCATAGTGTTGTATCCTTGGGTATCAAATCAGTCACCTACATTAAGTGTCTGTACAGTAGATTGTTCCTGAGGTCCACACAGCTCTGAGGCCTTACCAGGGAGACAAAGACACACTGAGGTAGGGCTAGCTGGAAATAAATACAAATCCCCATTCTTACGCCGTTAGCATTGTGATTTATATATTCTATTGTCTTCCCTCAGCATACACATCCATTTTTAATGGAGGGGGAGATATAGATCATGGAATGATCGGTGCCTCCTTATTTTCCTGTCCAACTATTTAATGTATAAATCAGAGTCTTGCACCCCAGTGGGGGAGACGGCCGGGGGAAGCAGAAGGCAGCTCGGCCCGGCTCAGGGCCACCGGAGGATGGTTCTGGAGGCAACTGGTGACAAGTGTGTGTGTGGGGGGGGGGGGGGACGACGACGACTACGACATACAGTATGCAGAGAATCAACAGACCAGGGCTAGTGAAGGGCTTCTATAAATCACTACATCACACAAACACATCCCCATAGCAAACCTAAGCATTACACACTGTCCATACCTTTGTTATGTATGCATCTTTGTATGACAGGTGCGCGTGCGTGTCTCTGTGTGAGCAAGACTGTACGGGGAGAGATGGCACGCACAATGTCCACAACTCCCCTCTGTTGTAGTTACTGTTTTCACCAGCAATGACAACTGTAAACCACTAAAGAGAAGGGTCACACACCTCCACAACCACATATAAAGGTACCTCAAGTTGACCCACAGGAAGCCAAACCCCTGAGGCCACGTGATGCCTGATCCCCTAGGTCTACATCTGGCCACTCAGCAGCTATAGGGCTTGGAGGCAAGGGTTTGGGATTAGGGGCTTGGACTAGTGGCTTGGGCTTGAGGAGGCGTGACTGGCTCCGGAGCTGTGATCTGACATCCAGGCTGTAATCTGGGGATGTCTGGGGGTGAATAATGAGATCCTAGTAACCAGGCCCAGGTATTAATCTTAGTGAACACCACAGGCCTTGGGCGACCTTTAGGGGTTAGGGGTTAAAGTGGAATCCTTTGACCTCTGCACTGTTATTGTGGCCAGAAAGTGAGGGCCAGGGGCAAGCTGGTGGTCCTGCTGGGATTGTTGATTATGTATTTATATGTGTGTGTGTGTGTGTGCCCGCCCATACAAAACCATAGGAAAGCATAATGTAACTTGCTTTCTTTAGTAGTAAGTGTGTGTACCAGGCTACATGTCATGCTAGCCTGATGGAACATGATATTTACCATGGTAACCTGCCATCTCATCACTAGAACTGCACCATAGGTACAAGAGTCAGGTGAGTTGGCCGCAGCCAGTCTCAACATCTGTTTAAAGTGTTAACAGCAGGCATGGCTGCAGCTCTGCCCTGCCATTTACTCTGGCAATTTTCTCAGGATGTGACCTCAAAGAAAAAAAGCGTTGAAGGACTGCGTGCGCGTGTGTGTGTGTGTGTGTGTGTGTGTAATACAGAGCATTTTCCATAGTGTCTTAACACATGGCTTAGTACATGCTTGAGAGGACACACATGGAGCTACGCAAACATGATGGAATCCCCTTTATCCTTTACAAAGGGGCATACACATAGGCCTACACACGTACGGAAGAGTCTTCCTTGAAACAACAAGATAAACCAAGCTCATAGTTTCCTATTAAACTCGGACATTCCCGAAAATAGCTTTTAAGCAATTAACCGTTCAAGGCAGTCCTAAAATAAATGCCCCGTCCCATCACACCACCACAACCAGCGACACCCTCTTAAAAAAATATAATAACATTTGAAGACCACCTGTTGTCTATTATTTTTACATACTGCTTTCTCATAAATCATAACACTAGGTAATTAATCAAGCTGTCAAAACGGGGACTGGGGGTCACATGGCAGGGTCAGGGGTCGTATCCATGCCGATGGAGGTCAGGGTCACACCACATTCCTCATTATCAAGTTGGGATGAGAGAGGGCCCGAGCAAACAAAAGCGAAAGCAGATGGAGAGGGACGGATGGAGAAAAAAAAAAGAAGGAAAAATGAGGAAAAAAAAAAAAATTGGGACAAAGAAAAATGAAAGAAGCTGTCAGCTGCCTGCAAATGAAGATAGGGGAGCCGACACTGAGAGGGGAGGCGCGAAAGGGTGGAGGGGAAAAAAATGAGATAAAAAAAATAAAAAAAGGACGGGCATAAAAGAAAAGAACAAGAGAAAAACTACAAGATGTTTCTTCCGTACAGACACAACATTTGTTGGCAAGAGGGCGGAGGAGGAGGGGGCAGTGGTTTGCGAGGCCCGTCTCCATTTGAAAACATGGGGATACAGATGTGGCAGATATGACTGTTATCTGCCTGTGTCTATCTATTGAGAGAAATGATCAAGCACAAAGATCGTCTCTCTCTCTCTCTCTCTCTCATCAAAGTCACGATTAGATGGAGCAGACAGATGGACACGCATCGACAACAGATAGACAGATAGATGCAATAGAAGGACAATGAAACGCTCATTTACCATAAACAGCCCATGTCCTGCAAATATATTCAAAACACACATAACAAGTACCATAGAGGGAAACAGAAAGGTTGCTACTCCTGTCATTGCTTGTGATTAAGGGAATTATTTCAAAACGCTGCCTTTTCCCTCTTTGGTCGCCTACATGTGATCACAGGTACTCCCCATATTCAAGTTGTGTCAAATGAAGCAAGTTAAAACCACACGGCAGTGAATATTTTATCCTAACTTAAGCTTGCACAATCAAAGGTGGGGGGTGGGGGGGGGGGGAATGCTTGGTAAGGGCGAGAGAGAAGGAAGAAGAAAATAAGAAAAACAATCTCAAAAACGCTAATGCCGCGGAACTCCTCGCATTAGAGTCGCGCATCCCTCCCCGGCGTGAGACGCCGAAACCTCTGGCGTGGCGCTCTATCAAAAAACATCACTCCTAAATGAGACGCGACCACTGCGCAAAATTAGCTGTCAACCTTTCCTCAAAATCGCTGTTAATCTCGTTCCCAGTGTTTGCGGATTTATCAGCACATGCATCAATGTCAGCTCCTTGGTTACTGAGGCGCACTACTTGGGAGAAGTTATAATTAAAAATGTTTAGGCATGGGGGGGGGGGGGGGGGGGGGGGAACAGCATCTTCGCTTCCTTGTCTCCTGCAGGAGTCTGCAGAAGACGACGTGATAAAGAGACAAGCCTCTCTCTCGTTGTCGTCAAACTCAGGGGTCGGCGAGCGCTGCTATCGCTGTAATGATGTCCACGCAGCACTGGAGACGAGAGCCATTATTTAACCGTGCTTTGACTCAGAGGAAAACAATGTCCCGCACATCCTTCTCACTCTTATCAACTGTTGAACGGACAGGCTTACTCCCTTATCAAGAGTGTTCCACACACACCAGAGGAAAGACAAGTGATCCTAGAAATTCTCCTGGACTTTAACCCCAAATAATAGAAAACAAGGAAATACCGATAACTAACAATAAATCATTACATACATAATACAAAGGTCTACACACGTTGTTTCAAGTATTCAGATACAGTTGTATCGCTATAGTACCCATCCAATAAGGTAGCATGTTCTGTAACCCAAAAATTAACTGTATCTCTAACTAACCAGCAGCAGAATACTTCAAAATACATCAAAACAAGGTCCTTGACTGACCTGAAGAAACAAACAACTACTTCACAATGTTATTAAATACTTGATACTTGTCCAGCATCCCTCTTATTATGTAGCTGGCCTTTCCAAACCATCACTATTCTATCCAGCATGTGTCAAGACGAGAGGGGGTGGGGGGGGGGGGGACAGACAGGGGCGGCATTAGCTATTCAACGGGCCTGTCTCTCTGTGTGTTCGCTAGGCTACCTCTGGGACTGGGCTGCTGAGATGTCCTGGAAACTTACCCCTTATATCACATACCCTGGCCTGGCCCCGCCCGTACGCCCGTCTGTCTGTCTGCCTGGCCAGACCTGGTCAGATGACAACAGGCCAGACAGCTTGGAAAAGAGAGAGACATGTATAATACATCCTGCATAAATAAATCTCCCAGTTGAGATTTTTGTCCTCCCTCGTCTCCCTCTCACTCTCCCCTGGGTTGGGGTGTCGGGTCGCGAGACAACCGTGTGTGGATCTGCGAAACTCCTACTGCTCTGTAGGTGTGTGCAAATAGTTCACAAACAATGTGTGCGAGATTGTGAGTGTCGCCAAGCTCATTCCCATAAGGGCAGACACCTCCCTCTGGCATCTTGGCCTCAACAATATCATACTCACTCAAAACCCATGGGACTCTCCTATAAGGGTAGTGGGCAGTCTAAAGTGTGCTTGTCTCGTCTTTAACATGCCAATGACAGTATAGAGGCAGGTCCAACTAGCTCTCACGGCCTCACGTCAGAATTAGACGTTCATCCATGTTTTGCAAATGTCAAATTTTGAAGTAGCTGAAAACATCAAATGTTGAAGTATTTAAGGTTACATTATTAAGATTAGGGTTAAATTCAGGGATTAACTCCAAAATCTTAAAGTTAGGCATTAACTCTGTATGGTTGAGTTTAGGGTTAAGGTTTGGGATAGGCTTAAGACCAAAATCTCAAAAACAACTTGCAACCTTTGGAATCAGAGGCAGATGCTTATCCCCATCCGCCATTCCCGTCCACAGTGCCCTAGCAAAACAGAAAGCTACTTGAAGGTAACAGCGCTCACGGTTACCACGTCATCTCCCGACATCCACAGACATGGATGGGCAGGTCAGTGTATAGGCGTGGTACCATTACCCAGCGCTGTCCTGGTCAGAGATGAGAAGCTGACGGGTCTTGCCGCTACTGATCAACAAACACAGACAGACGGGTGGACCACGAGTCAGGTGTGGAGGGGTCAAATGGGTAGGGACCTGGCGGGCTAGTAAAGTGGCGGCAGTGGGCTCGTCTGGTTGGCTGCTACTCTCATTTAAGCGGAGGACGAGAGTGATGTAGACCAAGGACTCAGGGGCCACAGCACAGTCGGCTCAGGGCTCTCTGCTCTCTCTCTCAGGCGACGCCTGACCACCAGAACACACACAACCTCCCTCAAACACACACGCGCCTGCAGTGAGCAGATCATCCTTTTTTTTTCTCATCCTGCTCCTTCTCATCCTTCTTCTCCTCCTCAGCCGAGAGGACAGACCTTTAAGTCGCTTATTCCCCTCTTCATTAGAGAGAAAATGAACTCTGGTAAACGCTTGTTAAAGCCCTTACCTACACTCCCCCGGTTAATGCGAGTGATCCATTTGTGTCTGTTTCTGGCTGACAACGCTTACCGGAAGATTAATCGTGGGGTGTCAGGCGACGGCAACCCCTGTCCCTTTCCCATTTCCTTTCTTCTGGGCTGCAGACGTAATAATGGAGCCCGTCTTTTGTTGTAACAGCGTGATTAGTGAGGAGAAAAGGAGCGCGGGCGGGGGGGGGGGGGGGGGGGAACCACTGCCCTTCACAACTTCATACAAGTGTAGATGTGCGCTTGCGAATTAGGATCACTTGACTACGGCGAAGTGCGGTTATTAATTCATCTCCATACGGCAAAGAGAGAAGGGATATAATAAATGGCTTATTAATATTTCCCATTTGGTCCGGCTGTCTTTATCTGTATCTGGTGCAGGGCAGGAGAGAGAGGGGCCTGTGTCGTCCCACCCCAGGGTCCATCAGTCACTGAGGCCCTGCGGCGATCCCTCTTGCTTACGGGAATGACAACGTGAAGTGCTCCTTCCAATCCCTGGGTGCAAGGGATAATCGCTGCTCATTACCGGCCCATTCCCAGGAATGCCTGCCTACCGGGGAAGCACGAATCCTCCACTGGATTGGGAGCGAACCCTGAGTGGACCAGCCACGGGAATCACCCCCCCAAAAAAAGTATGTTAAAATGAAAACAAGATACCTTTTCTTTTATTTATTCAGGCAACCCACACTCTATAAGACACATATATACATACATATGCATACATATATACATATTCCCCCTCTGCCAGGGCCAATGGACCAGGGTGGCTCCAAAAGCTGGGGGATTGTGGGCGACTGGCGGTGTCTCATTAAATTTGCTGGGTTGTCTAATTGTCTTGCGCGGACCTCCGAGAGACTAGTACATTATACTCATCGCAATTAAGCAAACAAAAGAGTTGAG